>NC_088980.1:48792039-48814539 GCF_963932015.1 Anas acuta | reverse complement strand
GGGGATGGGTGAGGAGCTGACAGAAAATTTATGGGCCAGGATTAAAAGGAGGGCAGGGGCAGGTGACATTACAGTGGGAGTCTGCTCCTGGTCACCTGATCAGGAAGACCAAGCAGATGAAACTCTCTATAGAAAGGTAGAAATAGCCCCTTGGTCACAAGCCCCTGTCCTCATGGGGGACTTCAACCACCCTGGTATCTGTTGGAAGGACAGCACAGCAGGGCATAGGCAATTCAGGAAGTTCCTGAAAGGCATGGATGACAACTTCCTTCTCCAAGTGACAGAGGAACCAATAAGGAGAGGTGCTATGCTGGACCTTACTCTCACCAACAAGGAGGGTCTGGTGGAAAATGTGAAGCTCAAGGAAAGCCTTGGCTGCAGTGACCACAACATAGTCCAGTTTAGGATCCTGAGGGCAGCAAGGAGGGAGCACAGCAAGCTCACTACCCTCGACTTCAGGAGAGTAGACTTTGGCCTCCACAGGGATCTGCGTGGCAGAGTACCCCAGGACAAAGCCCTGGAGGGAAGAGGGGCCCAAGAAAGCTGGTTAATATTCAAGGCTCATCTCTTCCAAGCTGAGGAGATATGCATTCCAATGAAGACAGTCAGGTAAAAACACCATGAGGCTTGCGTGGATGAACAAGGAACTCCTGGCCAAATTCAGGCAGAAGAAGGAGGCCTAAAGAGGGTAGAAGCAAGGGCAGGTAGCCTGGGGGGAATACAGAGAAATTGTCTGAGCAATTGTCCAGGGATCATGTTGGGAAAGCTAAATCCCTATTAGAATTAAATTTGGTAAGGGACACATCAAGGGCAACAAGAAAGGCTTCTACAGGTACATTGGTGATAAAAGGAAGATTATGGAAACTGCGGGCCCTCTCCAGAAGGAAATGGTAGACCTGGTTACCGAGGATATTCAGAAGGCTGAGGCATTCAATGACTTTTTTGCCTCAGTCTTCACGAGCAAGAGCTCTAGCCACATAGCCCAAGTACCAGAAGGTAAAGGCAGGGACTGAGAGAATGAAGAACTGCTCTCTGTAGGACAAGATCAGGTTCAATGCCATCTAAGGAACCTAAAGGGTCACAAGGCCATAGGACCTCATGAGATGCGTCCATGAGTCCTGAGGGAACTGGAAGATGTAGTTGCTAAACCACTGTCCATCATATTTGATAAATTGTGGCAGTCTGCTGAAATTCCCACTGTCTGGAAGAGGGGAAATATAACTCCCATTTTTATAAAGGAAGACCCAGGGAACTATTGGCCAGTCAGTCTCACTTCTGTGCCTGGCAGGATCATGGAGCAGATCCTCCTGGAAACTATGCTAAGGCACATGGTAAATAAGAAGGTAATTGGTGACAGCCAATATGGATTCAGTAAGGGCAAATTGCACCTGAGAAATCTGGTGGCCTTCTACAACAGAGCGGATAGGGGAAGAGCAACTGATATCATCTCCCTGGACTTGTACAAAGTATTTGACATTGTCCCACTTGATATCCTTGTCTCTAAATTGGAGAGACATGAATTTGACAGATGGACCACTCAGTGGGTAAGGAATTTGCTGGATGGTTGCACTCAAAGAGTTGCAGTCAATGGCTCAATGTCCAAGCGGAGATCAGTGACGAGTGGTGTTCCCCAGGGTTTGGCATTGCGACCAGTGCTGTTTGACGACTTTGTCAGTGACATGAGCACTAGGATTGAGTGCACCCTCGGCAAGGTTTTTGATGACACTAAGATGCGTGGTGTGGTTGACACACTGGAGAGAAGAGATGCCATCCAGAGGGACCTGGAAAGGACTGAGAGGTGGGCTTGTGTGAACTTCATGAAGTTCAACAAGGCCAAGTACCAGGTCTTGCACTTGGGTCAGGGCAGTCCCAACCACAAATACAGACTGGGTGGAGAATGGATTGAGAGAAAATCTGAGGAGAAGGACCTGGGGGTGCACCTGCAGTCAAGAAAAGTGCACCTGCAGTCCAGAAAGCCAACTGCATCCTGGGCTGCATCAAAAGAAGTGTGGCCAGCAAGTTGAGAGAGATGATTCTCCCCTTCTGCTCCATTCTCATAACACTCCTCCTAGAGCTCTGCATTCAGCTCTGTGGCCCCCAGCACAAGATGCGCGTGGATGTATTAGAATGAGTCCAGAGGAGGGCCACAAAGATAATGAAAGGGCTGGAGCATCTCTCCTATGAAGATAAGTTGAGATACTTGGGATTGTTCACCCTGGAGAAGTGAAGGTTCCAAGGTGACCTTATAGAGGCTTTCCAGTATCTAAAGGAGGCCTCCAAGAAAGCAGAAGAGGGATTCTTTGTTAGGGAGTGGAGTGATAGGACAAGGGGTAAAGGTTTTAAACTAAAAGAAAGGAAATTTAGATCAGATAAGAGGAAGAAGTCTTTACTATGAAGGTATTGAGGCACTAGAACAAGTTACCCAGAGAGGTTGTGTATGTCTCATTCCTGGAAGTGTTTAAGGCCAGGTTGATGGGGCTTTCAGCAACCTGGTCGAATGGGAGGTGTCCCTGCCTGTGGGGGAGATGGGGGGGAGGGGGAGGGCTGAATTTAGGTGGTCTTTAAGATTCCTTCCAACATAAATCATTCTGTGATTCTATGATGTCTGTGAGGCCATCACAGTGCTGAGACTGCGCTTTGAAATGGATTAGTCAGTGATAACTTTCTCCAGTTTTCAAGAGATTTCAAGATCACAGCTTTCAGTGTTTCAGATTTCAGTGACTACTGTTTCTCAGCAAAACTTTAGGCCAACAAAATCTTGAGAATGCCACTGAAAAGTTAGTGCTGGTTACCTTCTTGTAAAAATACCGTCTTTTACTTTTTTTTTTTTTAAATATATTTTGTGAAGGCCATGTGCTCTGTCATGATACTGTAATAAGCTTTTGACAGAGCAGTGGGGACATTTGTAAGTGCTAGAGTCAAAACAAATGACTCCTAGTCCATTTTACCCTCAATGAAAAAGCAAAATGAACTGTTATGTGCTTTTTCATTTGCCATTATTCTTTTTCATTTGCCACTTGCAGCCTTATCCAAAATGGTGTAGTTTAGAATAAACTTGAGATCCAATGAATAGGATGCATTTTTTTACATCAAGTGCCTCAAGAAGATGTAAGGTTGAAGCCTAAATTTTTGATAGACTGACTTTCAGAGAATAATGTAGGTTTCTAGTATTAGGTAGAAACAGAAGATTGGCCAGGATATTATAAACCAGCCTCATTTCTTCATGTGGGCTATTCTCACCTCTGTTGGCAAGTCACTCCTGAATATTCAAGTCAACTTGCTCCTTAAAAAGTGTCTTTAACAATAAAGACAACGAACACCTTCACTAGTATGTTCAAGATTGCATTGTGTGTAAATATGAATGTAAATGTTGTTTTCTATACAGGAGCTACCTCTAAAGGAGTCTTTGTAGCCAGTGCCATGCTCAGACTGTGACTGCCAATGTTAGAAGGAGAGTGAAGGGTCCTCAGTTTTGCAGACTGATTGAAAAGCTCCCTTAATCACTTTTGGACAATAGCATTGGTGCTTTACTGACATAGTCTTAGCAATTTATTTCCAAGTTCTGGGCTGGCAATGAGATGACATACTTAAAAATGCAACTTGATAATTGCCTGCATTTTTTTCTGATTTCTTGCAGCAGTATCAAGTGCTGTGGTCTTTGCCTTCCCTCTGGACTGCCTAGCTGCGAGCTGGCATGAGCGTACTCACTGCCCTCAGGTCTACTGCACTCCAAGTATCTGATATTTGAAGTATGGAAACATTGTGAAATGTAGCTTGCCTTGCATCTCCAGCTCATTTTTTTCTACCTGGAAAGGTATGGATATTTTAGGTTAGTGCTGAAACTTCCTAGTGATTCTGGAGGTAGCTTCTGATGACCAGGACTCACAAACATTCTTATGGCTGTGATCTTGTAGCACACTGAAAGTAATATATATAGCAACATGCTAACTGTAAATATCCCATGTAAGGCATCATACTGTATAAATTCAAGGGACTATTTTGCAATGAAATGCATTGATATTCAATGACTTCGTATAGATCATTATTTTGATATCAGTTGATGTTGCACATGTTCCTCCATGGAGTTAATTGAACGTGCATGGATCATAAAATATTTTGCCAATAAAAATCTGATAATAATCTAATAAAGACAATTGGAGATAACTTTTGATGGTACTAAAATTAGAAATAAACAATACACCTGAAAGATTTTAGTTTCAAACTCTTCAGGCTAAATAGGTCAAGTTTTTATGTCACTCCACTGATTATATTGGCATCACAATCTCTATTCGCTCATTTAAATGAGGGGAAAATAAGAACATTCAACATACCAAGAATGTTTGAAGGTTTAGCTTTTAAAAGCAAACAAATTTACTTTTGCATTTAGCAATTAGATTTTGATTTCTATTTCAGGCATCTTCTCAACAAAAGATCTAGAGTTCAAAAATTAAAGAGAGTTAAGGATGATGCACAGTAACTATCAAGAACTTATAATCTTGTATAGTACTCTTGTACTTTTTTTTTCTTCTCTTCCTGTCTCTGTATTACACAAATTATCCTTATCTTCTAGCTGTTTATTGTTTAACTCAAATATAGGCGTCAATGTTCACAGTGCTTGGAGTCATCTCTTCGAAGAAAGTTTATTATGGGCTGATTGGATATTCAACTAGCTGGGACAAACCCAAAAATCCTGAAGTTTTGAACTCTTTCTTTGATGCTGAGTCTGTCTCTGTTCTCAGCAAGAGAGATTCATTTATCCCAGGCATTCACCTCTCTCCCTCCCCTGCCATTTGTAGCAAGGTGGAAGCAAATGTCTAGCATACACATTCTTTCCCCAGCTGGATTCAGGTATAAAACTTTCTGACAAGGAATAGCAGTAAAGGGACCAAAGCTAGCTCTGAAGATGAACTTAAGGCCCTTGAAATCTGTAGCATGCCAAGATAGCTTTATATATATATATATATTTGTTTTAATTTAAACTAAAAAAAAAAAATTAAAAAAAAATAGAAGGACGGGATGCTGAGATCATCTGTCACACCATCTGTGGTTGCCTAGCAGAATTACTCCAGCCTCGAGCTGGAGAAGCTCCCTTTTGCAGCTGAACTGCAGTTGGGGTTTTTATTAATACATCTCTCATTTATATAGCACCTTTCACTCTCAAGGATCCCAAAGTACTTGTTAAAGGATAAAGTTGAGGACCAAAAACTGTTAGAGGAGGAGCAGATGGGGGAAAATTCCCTCCCTCCTGACCAGTGTCTTCAAAACTTTTCACCAAAGCATTTATTGCTGAATTTGTTACTCTGTTTTATTCCTCAGAGCATGGCTCAATGGGAGGTTGTGACCTTCGGGGCCTCGTGCAGCCAAGAGGTAATTTGTTCCTGCAGAGACAATTGCATAAATGCTTGTTTTATTTCTATCTTATGTATGACTGACACAGTTTGTAAGAACCAGTTATCAAGCTTTATACATATACATGTATATACATATAGAGAGAGTACAGAAAATAACAAGGGGAAGAACAACTGCAGTCAGCTGGCATTCAGGAAAATTAGAAAAAAAAAAAGACATAAAACATGTGGAGTAATCAGCAGTTTTCAGTCAAGTGGCATTTAAATGCTGCACTGATGCATAACCTGCCCTACTGTTCTGTGAGGTGGGAGGACAGGTGATATGTCAGCTGTGCTCTGCCATGTAACTACAGTAGAAGGGCTGAGTTAATGACAGACACAAGAGTTTGGATGAATGTTAACATGCTGCTATTTCCATGCCGAGATGAAGTAGCAGGGCCTGGATTTATCATTAAAAGAGACCCAAGAGGCTCTCACTGAGCCAGCTGCTAGGGCCCTAAAACATATGTCGCACCCTTCAGCTGTTCATCAGTACAAAAGGCTTCCATCTCAAAGCACTTGACCTTGTTAGCCTCAGCAGTGTCAGTGATATTTTCAACAGGGTGACAACAGATCAAGTATGAAGAAGAAAATCTCTTAAGGAGGATGTGTGCAGTCTGTAGCAAAACTATCACAGAAACGTAGCCTGTGGATAATGGCTGCTATTTCTGATGTTCAGGATTTGTAAAGTGGGTGGGCTGCTGCAGTTTTACGAAGTATTAGTAGACAACAGAAAAAGAAGTAGGAAGAAAATAAAAATATATTAGTGTCAAATAAATTAACTTCCCAGATTCTGAAATTTCCAAGCCTTCTTCCCCACCCCCCCAATCCTTGTATTCTTACTAACTTCAGAGGAAGTTCTGCTTGAGTTAAGGGCTGAGTTGGGGGAGTTCTGAAACCACAGAGAGTAATTGTAAGAATTACAGCAGTGGTATCACCCTAACATTTACAGGTAGTATTAACATGATGATGTACTGTGAGAATGCTTTAGCAGATTTGCTACTGTTACATAGCACTCAGGAAGGATAGTGCATCCTCTGATGTACGTAGGTTAATTCTACTAGTCCCTTTACCCAAAAGCACAGTGAAGTGTTGCTAATCAATTTTTTTCCTCAATGGAAGAAGTCACCATTTTCCTCCAAATCTGTCCATTTATTAGTTAAGGCCCTTCCCCACTAGAATTTTGTGAAGATAATTTGCATGTATTTAATGTGCCTATGTAAAGTATGTAAAGGTATATCTGTATATTTTCTCCCTCTGAATTAAAAATGATGTATTGTTTTCTAGTCTCATTCCCTGCTTATACAGACTTATATAGCACTAACCTTTAAATATATCAGGAGTGAAACACTCCATGCTTTACACATCTGCCGTGGAAGGATGGAGGCAGACAAAGGACAGAGAGCATGAGATGAAAAAAAAAAAAACAAACACACAATAAAAACATGACAGATGTTAGTTAGGTTGCTTAATGCTGTGCCAGAAGGCCCTCAGATGCTGTGGTGCTAAGCATAGATGAAAACTTGCACTGCATATCATATAATTGAGCTGGACCTTCAGAATTATAGGTTTTTATTAAAAATCATTAGATTGTAAAAAAGTAGCTGTTCAGGTGGTTGATTTGATTGTCTTCTCGTTATGATCTTTTGGGATTGCATTCTTTACCACTGAAATGATGCAATATCAGGTCATTTTCCCAGCACCTGAAAAAGGAGCGACATGCAAGATTGTGCTATACTCTATAGGGACTATGGGTCATGGACAGCTGCCCTGTTTAGCTCTGAAGTAGGGCGTGGTTATTGAAGAAAGTGCAGAGCTGACAGGGGAAAGGGTCCTGGCCAGGAAATCCTAAATCACATGAAGTGACCTGTGGTGGTAGTTGTGCTGAGCTGCATTGGTAAAGGGTTGGGGGGCAAGGAATGCATTGCCCTGAAAAAGGGGTCTGAGGAGCTTCCAAGTTGGCTTTTAGGGCCTGGAGGCTTTATGGTGGGAGTCTCAGGTGAAGCATCCCCTGCCTGCTTGATCCTGCCTGCTCTGGCAGGCATTTTGCAATCACCAATGTGCTGGATGTGGGCCAGGGCAAGGCACAGGAGTGAACCTATGGTCTACTGCTATGCCCGGAGGCCAGACTGCTGCACCTTAATGTTCAGCCTCCAACTGTCCTTGGCTCTCATACTGTGCATTTCTTGTACGCATCTCCCTGCCTGTGAACAGAATGGGAAAGCTATAGGTTACTCAGGCCTGCTCAGTTACACATGCATCTAATGTGAGAAAATGGATCATCTGATTAGGAACAAAAGGATAAGGCATGCAAACATCTGTTTCTATCCAGGCACAGCAGATTAGGTATGTAATCCCTGGGTTGCTGAATACTGCTTTCAATTACTTGAGCAGAACTGGAGTTCAGCATCTTTTAGGAGGGGGCTGGAGTTTTGGTGAAGTAATGTTACAGTTTTCATTGTTTCCTAATGCAAAATTGTGTTATAGTGATACTTGAAAAGCATGTGAACATTACTTTGATAGCCAATGCAGAAAGCAGATACAACACTTTTTGGTGGGATAATTTAATGTATCTTTTTTTTTTTTTTTCCTTCATACAGAAGTGATTTAATGATGTGTGAAGTCTGACAAGTAAATCTCCTTAATGATTCTCACCACAATGAACATAGAAAATAGCTCTTTTTTTTCATACAATACAATATGTATTAGATAACAGCTGGTAACTGATGATATGGGAGATCAATTCTGCAAGCTGCAGAGCACCTGCAGTTCTCATTGACTTTGATGAGTTGGAAGTACTCAGCACTTCAGAGAATGTTTCCAGTACCCTTCAGGATTGAGTTTACCAAGAAATTTGTTTCTTGAACTGTAATTTAGTTATTGTTATGTTAACGCCTCAATCTTTTGATGCAAAGTAACTGCAGAAGAGGGAAAAATATCTTCAGTGAAGATCACTCTGGAAGTGATTAAAATACTTTATGGCATCATTGTGAGCACTGTACAACAAAGAATACATCAATAGATTAAAATAATACCTCAGATATACATGTTGCAGTGGTAGGATTCTTACTTCTAATGTAGGAGTTTCTTTTAAAAAGATATAAAATGAGAAAATTCAGGGCATGAAAGCCACAGAGTTATTACTTTTAGTAGTATATGTTATTTTGCTGATTGTGAAATGAAAATATTTATAGTCTCAAATATAAGTGGTTGTAGACATATTGATGTATTTATATGAACAAGTCTTAAGCCTCAGATCCAGTGTGATTTTATATACTCCAACATGGAACTACAAAAAGCTACCAACAAAGCTGTTAAAAACATACTGCAGTTTTAATTGCATCCCACAAGTCACTGAGCTAGGACAGCCCTGAAGGTGTGTCCTGGAAGTGTGACCACCTAGTGCCTCAGGCAGTGATAGGAGTGGAAAAGAAAGCATTAGCCCAATTGTGTGCACAGCCTCATGTTATATCTCCTAAGTTTTATCCCTGTTTTGCCTGTCTTTCCTTCTCTCAGCCCATCGGTGCAGCCTATCCAGATCCTCCTGCAGAGCCTTCCTACCCTCGAGCAGATCGACACACGCACCTAACTTGGTGTCATCTGCGAACATCCAAGAGGAACAGAAAAATGAAGCGGTAAGGTGGGAATGGAAGTCTGTTGTGTTCATTTTGTATGGCCACAAAGCACAGAGGTGGTAGGAAGATAACACTGCCTGCCTAGGCTCCTACAATTGCCTGGCCTGATCTCGAGCTAGAAAAGGAAGGAAGATGGTGATGGAGGGCTGCACCCATGGTGTGCCTGGAGGCCGTAGGTCCAGTGTGGGAATGTAAGTCTGCACTCTGTTAAGGTTTGATGTACCCATTCTGTGGAGCTGATTTCTGCTAGTTTTGCTGCAGCGCTGCTGTCTTAAATTACCCCTGCTGAGTTTTTCAGACCCTAAAAGTAAAGAAGTTCTTATAATGAATCTTATTTTAGTATGTGCCAAAATGAAGGGCCTCCTCCAGCTCTTCTCCTCAGCTAGGTGAGAGCATCTGTCCTGTATGGTGGCTGCAGCCCTTCATGGTGCCACATCATCAGTCCCTTAGATGGCTAAGGGAGAGAGAAAATTCTCTTCTTATGAGGCTGGGAGTAGAATAGTATGCTGCAGCTTGCTGGGAAAATAAACACAAAACAAATGTCCTTCATCTGTGGCTGTTGTCAGATGTCCAGGCACCATGACCTAGGTGAAGCACCCAAATACCACCAGTTATGTTGTTTTCTATGTTTTCTTGTGGGTACAGCATCAGCAGGGATGTGAGAGGAGGCTTCAGGGTTTTACAAACCTGCCTGAGGGTGCTTTGGAAAGGAAATCAGATGGATGAACTCCTGTCTCCCTGTTTCTTGAAGTGTATTCAGCCGAGGGGTAAAATACTGATTTACCAGTGGGAGAGGAGTGTTTGTGTAAGGCACACCTAGGAGATCTTGAGCATTAGCCCATGATCATTTGTCTTTTTTTTTTTCTTTTTTTTTTTTTCTTATTTAATCTTTAAGAGAATAGTATAAGTGGTGGAGAAAATAGAAATGTTCTGTTTGAATAAGCTCCCAGTCCATCTCACTTCCACTCATTACAGGATCTTGAATTCTTTACAGATAGTACAGGCACAGTTTTAACATATTAATAGCTTAAAAACAAAACCTTTAGCCTTATATTCTTTTCCACATTAGGAAATACCCCACACATTGTGTAGACAGACAGAGATAATATTACGCAGCACTTAAAAATGACTGAAATGACTGATGCTGTATGCTCATCTGCTCCTTGTCATTTGATATTCCTCTATGTCTTTATTCTTCATCACAGCAATGCTAGAGACTTGTATTATAGATGAGTAAGATTAACTTAATACATTGTTTGCTCACATACTCCCTCCATCTGCCTGATGTCATATGCATGTCTTTGTATGCTTTCCTTTTGAAGCAATTTTACTAATTGTCACTTGGATTTGCTTTGGTCCTTACTTTCAGTAAGTGGGGCTGGAGAGCTACTGCCGTTCTTTCCAAGTGGCAGATGACCTTCTAGTACAGCACTTAGAGCAGGGAGTACTCTAGGAACGTTTGCCTCCAGCTATGCCCTCATTTCTTTGCTTACACCAAAAAAAAAACAGTTTAACTGGCATGTTTTGCCTACTCTGGTATGCTTGTGTGTTAAGGCTTATTTCCACTTCTTTGTGATTGCAAAGCTACTGCAGTGTGAGGAGATTCCACTGAACTGAGCCATTTATAAGTATGTGCAAATACACACACTTCTTTCTTGATCCAGTATGTTATGACACAGTACAGAAGAAGCTAGTGACTTATTCCACAATTCTCTTCAAATAATTTTCTGCCAGGCATTTGGTTCGGAAATGGAATAAAACCTTAAGACTTAAAACTTTCCTTCATTTTTTGACTTCTTATTTCTTGTGTGTGTTTTATCAACTCCCCTATTTTTTTCTTCGCTCCTACATGCTGACACAGCACCAGTTTTCTTGTCTAATTTTATAAACTGTTCAGCCGTGCCGTTATTCACTGTTTTCTTTTAATTACGTATTCTTGTTAACCTCTTTATCCTTTCAAAGATGCAGATTGTGATTGACATGTGGTATTAATTAAGGCATATAATTTATGACATCGGAGCTTGAAATTAATAAGTGACAATACAATTACATGGTTTGCCTAATTGTCCTTCAGTAATATAAAGATTGACACTTACTGTGGCATTCGAAGCTCTCAAACAGATAATACAGCTGAATGTAATCACCAGTGAATCTAAAGTAAACAGATCCATTGAAAGGAACAAGCTGTTGGCAAAATACTTCTGCTGTGGCCTCGTTTTATTAAATAAATGAATCTATATGTGCAGGTTACTCTTAGAATTAAATTCAAGATATAATGTTTCCAGGACTTTTAATTGTAAATACTCAATGTTCTGTCATTTTCACTGATATGTTTCTTTCAAAATTTTACTCGCATCTGGCAAAGTGCCAGCAATTCAAACAGTAACATTTGTTCTTGTTGATCCTATCCACACCACTGCAATTTTCTTTACATCTCTATATAATCATCTAGAGATTGGCATCTTGATATATTACTGGAATGCTAAATTCCTCCTTGTTAATAGTATAGATTTGGTCTTACAGTTGCTGAGGAATATGAGAAGTATTATTTGGGTGAATGCTGTTAGCAGATTTGGGATTTTGAAACCAATTCAAACAGCATCCTTGTTTTTAACTGCAAACTTTCTCTTGAGTTCAAAACTCTTGTAATCTGGTCCTGTGACTTTCTGGTAATGCCCATCAAATTTTAACTATTTTTGTCGAAAGGAAAATATAAATGTGTTATATGTGGATGAGACATTCAGGTTACCATATTTGTAATCTCTGTAGCTTTGTTTAAAGGAAATCCATAGTTTTGTGTTATTTCAAGGAAATTCAGTGGAGAACTGCATGAATCTAGACTCAAAAGTTCTGAAAAAATGCTTATATTGAAAACCTTACTGTATATCTTCCTGTTACTCTATGCTCTTCCTTTGTGGAATGATACAAACATACAATATAAATAAGCCTTATGTCTGAATATGTGCAAACCCTGGGGCAGCAAGCCAATGAGTGAAAGAGAAGGGTGTCAATGGGGTGAGCTCTGTGCTTTTATCTGTATCTGGTTAGGAAGAGATGACAAAGCTGTAGGTGACTGCTGGGCTGCAGAACCAATACCACGTGTTTGGCACCTCTCAGCCTCATATGACCACAGCTTTGTTTTTCCATGCGAACGGTTCAACACTGCCGTGTCCCATTACTGGGGTAGCAATTTTCTAGCATAAGATTAGGTGTGTATTGCCCCATCCACTTAAACACAGTGCTATGCCTCTAAAGCTGTGGGCCTTTGAAGTAAACTGTAAGTGTAGAAAGGCTTTAGATTATTAGAATTTACCTTTTAGATGTACTCCTTGCAGGTAAGCAAATGAAAAATAACTCTTTAATAAAAGCTAAAAGTCTTCCTCAATCACACAGTTAGCTCCTTCTTGTCCTATCACTTGTTGCTTGGGAGAAGAGACTGAACCCCACCATGCTACTTGAGGTAACAACAAGGTCTCACCTGAGACTTTTTTTTTCCCAAGCTTATTTAGCTTGGAAAAAAAACAGAACCCTCAGCTGCTGCTCGTAAGACTTGTTCTCTAGACCCTTCATCAGCTTTGTTGCCCTTCTTTGGACATGTTCCAGCACCTTGTAGTGAGGGGCCCAAAACTAAACACAGTACTCGAGGTGTGGCCTCACCAGAGCTGAGTACAGGGGGACGATCTCTTTCCTAGTCCTGCTGACCACGCTATTTCTGATACAAGCCAGGATGCCGTTGGCCTTCTTGGCCACCTGAGCACACTGCCAGCTCATGTTCAGCTGTCTATTGACCAATACCCTTAGATCCCTTTCCGACAGGCAGCTTTCCAGCCGGTAGTGTTGTGTGGGGTTGTTGTGACCCAAATGCAGTACCAAACACTTAGCTTTGTTGAACTTCATACAATTGGCCTCAACCCATCGATACAGCCTATCCAGATCATTCTGCAAAGCCTTCTGACCCTCAAGCAGATCAACAGTCTCATCAAACTTGGTGTCATCTGCAAACTTACTATTTTCTTCTTCTATTTTATTTTCTTCTTCTATTTCATTTTCTTTTGCATTTTAGAATGAATTTTAAGAACTTGATTTTCAGAAATGCTTTTTATCTTTTTATGTATTAAAGATTTGAAACAGCAGTCGATGAGAGGTCTGGCTAATGGCATGATTTGAAATCTCAAAGTCTAAATTACTGGATAAAAAGTATATGGAGATGTCAGGATGCATTGTTAAACTTATTCAAATTTCTCTTCCTTATTATAGTTCAGTACACATGATACAGTGCATTATACGTGCCTGGTGCCTTCTGCCAGAACCTGTCACATAATTTACTATCTGAATTGACTTCTCTGTTTTGAAAACCTCAGGTTTTCTTACGGTTCAAAAAAAAAAATCATACATGGACTTAGGAGGAGGGCTTTACTTTTTTTTTCTTTTTTTAATTTCATTTTTTTTCCCCCAGCATATTTTTAACAATGTTGTTATCTATTCTCAAAGCCCAGAGGTGGTGATAAGGAAAATAACCAAAGGTAAAATGGGAGTGAATGGCCAAACAAGTCATCGCAGAGCAACTGTTCTAAAACTGTAGAAGACTTAAAAAATAAAATATAATAAAATACACAGCTTAAACTATATATACTAATGAAATAAAAAGGTTACTAAAGAAATAAAAACCATGGCTTAAACTAGATATAGTAATGATTTATTTTTTTTAAGCTTTCTTAAGTGGGAGGGAATGTCAGAAAAGTAAGCCATGTTTAAGTTGTGAAAGAATTTCTAAAGAATTCAGCATGGTCTTATCTTTATTCATTATATTATTCTACTCCAAACCTAAAGCCCTGCGGAAGGTAATTGGAGTGTTCAGAGTTCGGACTGGAGACAAGGCAGAGTTGAGCTGCCTGTGAATAACACTGCACATCTCAATAAATAATTCTTGATTTCATTGTCATTTCATTGAAGTGGGTAAGGAAGGGTGACTTGGTTAAAACAAATGCAGATCGATTTGTCAAGCAACATGCTTCAACCTTGGGTGCCTATGCATTATGATCAATAATGTTTACAGTCTTCCTCCGTCTCCTCAAAGAGAATGTGCCTCTCATTGAAGGGAATGAGATTCTGTTCTGTTTGTGACATTTTGCAACCGTGGAAGCCCATTTCTGGGATTTCTTTTTTGTTGTCGTTGTTCAGTGTTGGTAGAGAAATGAAAATCATCAAATATGCAAGATATGAATGGTCATGTGCATAAACCTTTTTTATTTTTATTTTTTTTAATAGAAAGAACAGAGATCGATAAAGCCCAGAAAAAGAAGGTAACAGCTGTAAGCAGCCTTGTACTGGGGCTGTAATCCTGATGAATAATGTTGCTGTCATAACAGCAGGGATAATTTAATGCTGACACTTAGCAGCATGATAAATAGCTTGTCAGACATAGGCAGTGACAGAGTCAAGTGAAACTGCCCATGACAAGTTCTGAAATATTAATCTTCTACTAGACTGTGACTGTGCTGAAGGGGCAGCAGCATACAGAAGACTGGGAGGGGAGACACTTTGTAATATAAACAAATGTACTTTAGGAAAAAATGCTTTTATTGCACAGACATCATTCCCTTTACAAGGACTACTATTTATACTATTTCTGTACAATACACAGAACATTTATGCTTTGCAACGGCATATAGTAATTTTTCTGCATATTCTCTGACATCAGTTCTCAGATGCATTCTCCTTCTTACTGGTAAAAGGCTTTTTTATCTTTAGAGGGTTTTTTTTTTTTTTTTGGAGATGAAGTTAAATTAAGATGTATTTCCTATCATTTCTTTTCCAGTCCATCTACTCTTCTTTCAGAGATTTTTCAAATTTATCTAGGATCCTTATTGTAAATATCACATAAGCAACATGTCAGGGTTCCCCAGTCCAAACAGCAACTGATTTATTAACTGCTTCTCCATTAGAGATGATCTAGGGTAATGGTGGACTTAACAGCCACTAGTTATTCAAACCAGGCTATTTGTTTAGATTTAATTTGCTTAGTAAAGTACTATGCTATTTTGATCTTCAGGGAGATGATTCATGCACTGCGCCATGAATTATGTATCAGAGACTCTTGCATCCCTTTTGGGTACTGGTTTGATCACCAAGACTCCTCATGGTATGCAAGTCATCAGGACTGACAACAATAATAACTTAGAGAGGTGCATGTGGCTAATGTTGGTGCCACATCAGTGGTCCACTGGTAGCAGTGTTGGGAAACATCTTCTAAAGTTCACCAGTCTGCCACATTTGTAATCATATGCCTATGATTACAATTTAAAAGGTGCTGAGCACAGCAGAAAGATAAAAGGCTTAACTGTTAAAAAGGTTCATTGTCATCTTTAAGTAAATAGTACTGTAACTTCTGTCTTGAATTGTCTTTTGTAAATTGAGCTGTCAATGAAGCATTGGCTCAAGGTCTTATTTACTCATCAGTACAGTGTGGATGTTATGAGACTGCAGTGTGTTTGGTTCCACAGCCAGCACAGTATGTAAGAGTCTCTGTATCTACCCTGACAACTTATTGCCTTATCAGTTTTGGAGAAAGGTATCTGAACAAGGTCTGGGGTGGCTGAAGGATGAACCACTGATGTATTCAGTGGTTTCCTTCTCCAATAAGTGTGTTGTCAAAGTGCCAAGTAGTGCAGTGAAGAAATCACAGAAAAAGAAAACTAGTACAGTTATATGAAAGACCACTGGTAGTTTGGTAGAAGGCAAGCAAAAGGCTGCAAAAGTTAAAATTATAGTTCTTAGTAAAGAACAATTTCTTTGAGTTCAGGAAAGTATGATGAATACAGATTACATTGAGGCAGAATTCAGAGCCAAGTTAAATGAAATGGGATTTTGCTTTGGAGCAGAGGGGCGAAGGCTTCTTCACCCTTTTTTTTTTGAGAGGAGGAGGTTATATTCTCATTCTAAAAAAAGCTCAGTGTGCACTCTCTTCAATAACATTAAGATTTCAATGTATTTCATTTAAAAAGGGTTTTAATGCAGAAATCACTAAACATTGCTGTAGCTCTAAACGTAGAATCAGTAGGTTAAAATAAGATCCCAGATCTAAAAACTCTTATTAGCAGGAATTGTCTTCTAAAGTGAGTCAATCAGTTGTTTCTAAAATAAAATAGCATACGCAATGAACTGGCCAGGCCTGAAATATACTGGGTTAAAAAAATCGGAATGGTTTGACCCATTTTATATGGAAAGTGATTTTTACCTTTCAGAGTTTGAGAAACACAGCTCTCTCGGTACATACATTTTCTGAAGGTGGCATATATCTTATATAATATCCTGATCATTTTATGGTTTAGAGTCTGAATCAGCCTGTTGGTGTTGATAGGTAGTATTGCTTATCTAGATGAAATTTATTCTGAAATTTTCACATCAAGATACTTGCTTTTGCCTTTCATGCTGCTGTCTCCAGTGGTGAAAGGTGGTCTGTTTTGCGCATCAGCTCCAGTGCTAAAAGAAGATCACTTAGGCTCAGCAATTATTATGATAAGCACAGTGCCACAGGACTTCGTGGTTTTGATTTTTAAATGTTTTTTAAAATGTTTTAAACAGGAAAATGTTTTATTTTTCTTTTTGGTTTTATGCACACAAACTTACATAACATGTTCCATAAGAAAATTCATTTAATGATTCCGAGAGAAATTTAAATTTTACTAAAATCCAAAAATATAAGTTTATATTTTTTTCCTCTTATCAGGTTTTCTGTATTTAAGACTGACATACACGCCATAGTTTTCTGTCACCTTTTAGTACCAAAACTTTAATCTAGATCTTGCTGTACTGAGTTTTGAGATTTCTACTCATTCTCTACACATCCTTGTTTCAGTGTTAGTTTTGGTGCTAGTGTTTCATGAATTCTTTAAAAGTTCACATCAAAAAAGATTCTTGGCAAACAAATTATGAGGTGAAAAAAGCAAGAATTTTCAGATCCAGAAAAATTATTCTTGGCCAGGTGTAGTAGACAATATCATCTGAGTTAATGTGGAATCTTAATATAGTGTCCTAGACAGTTATGAGCTGCTGATGCAAAATATTGGCAGAAAATATTTTGCTAAGCTTGCAGCTAATGAAATTGAGAATTAATGTTTGTCTGTACTTTGCTAATTTCTCTGTACATCTGATTTATTCCATTTGCATTAATATGGATTTAGAATTATCGTGTATCAAACTGTTACCCAGTCAGTTTGCTATTTAACTGTATTTAAATGTATTTAAATTCAAAAAATAATAATCTGACTGGCTTAATTTTTATGGAGTAGAAAAACAACTAGTTTTAAGAAACCTGATTCTGTTTGTTAGAATATAGGAGTAA
The DNA here is from genome assembly GCF_963932015.1 of Anas acuta. NCBI lineage: Eukaryota > Metazoa > Chordata > Aves > Anseriformes > Anatidae > Anas > Anas acuta. Next base: position 48,797,173 of record NC_088980.1, on the reverse strand, counting down.
CTCTTTGAAAGCATGTGTAACTCTTTTTTTTTTTTTTCAAAAAAAAGGGGGGAGCAGAATAGATTTGGTAAGTTCCCATGTGACAACAGCCTAAAGAACCTGCAAATAACAAACCTAGGATAATTTTTTATACAGTGTAACTGCATTAGAGGGATTTACTTGTTCTCTCAGTCCCATCCAGTCATCTGCTCTCCCTGTCCAATTGAAATCAGATACAATTTTGTGGGAAAATGAATGAGACCTTTCAATCTTTTCTATTTCTATTTTGGGTAATACATTTTCCAGCCATGTTATAAGGCAAGCTTGACAGAGGTGAAAAGAATTGTTTTACCAAAAACTTTGAGGTGACTTTACTCTGTACTAAAAGAAAGGGTAGAGAGCTGGTGGGCCATAGATTAGTATATTCCTGTAGGATGTGAGGCACTAAAATTTTAATTTCCTTTTGTTGTTGTTTGTTGTTGTTCTAGTTATTGGTTTATAGAGAATAGTTATGTCTTTTTAACCAACAATTGACCAATACTTTGTCTCCCCTTTTTACCAGCAATTCCTTCTTTAATATCAGATATCTCCCAGATGGAAGGTTTCAAAAAATATGTGTTTCTGTGAAGAACTCTGGTTTTGGGGAGAGCTCCCCATTAGCTCAGTTAAACAGTAAATTAGTAATTATATATTATGTACATTTTGTAAAACAATTTTTTAACTTTTTTTTGCCTACCGACCTGTTCATATTACAAATTTAAAAACTCATATTTTGAAACTTACTAGTACTAAAGGGAAGAGAAATTGTTATAATGAAATTGTAATTTTAATGATGCATGACAAATTCATAGCAGGGACGACATTTTAAAAGGTACAAAAAGTAAGTTCTCTTCAAGCCTAGAAAATACACCAATAATTGGATCCATGTTAGAGGAGTGTACTGTTTCAGCTGAAGTCTGTGTAGCTTGATATAACTGCCTAAGGGACAGAAATTGTTTGTAGACAGAAAACCTCTGGAACATTATATCTGTACAAGATTTCTCTCTTGGCTGTTTCTTAGAGACTTTCCAGATTCGCAAAGGAACTGGTGTTCAGTACTAAATCTTGTTGGAATATCTACCTAATCCCTTAAGTACCCCAACACCCCAGTGTTCTTATTGAGGAATTCTCAGTATTGATTCTGGACTGTATTTTCTCATGGGTTTGCCAAACTCTGATTCACCTACTGGTTATATGACGGTGCTGATGAGACCAAGTTCATTATTCGTGCTGGCTAGTGTGTGGATTTTTGTGCCTGTTGTGTGATACTGTTGGCACACTTAGTCCCTTCTACATTAAAGCAGAGCCAAAGAGTCATCAGAAACAGAGCTAGAGTCATCTGAAGATGTTGATCATGGTGCTCGAACACAGAAGGTCATCTAATTTGTTCATAAGGACTGCCAAGTCTGGAGACTACACAATAACATTAGGTAATCTATACCAATGCTTCCTGTTAAAAGTTTTTCTTGTTCTTCTCCTTTTAGGGGTGAGGAAGAAACATATTTTTTCTCTAAGGAAACAGACCAGTGTAATTGCATATAGTAATTGGCTCTGACTACATTGAATGTAAATAAGTATGCTTGCAGTTTGGGGAAGACAGCATTTGCAGGACAACAGCTGTTTACAGAGCAAAAGGTGATACAAGAGGCCAGACTGGTAGCAGCAAACTTTTTTTTTTTTTTTTTTTAAATTTTCTCATATGTTATGTAATTGAATTAAGTGTAGGAGAGTTGAGACAGTGAGGAGACTTGTTAGATATACAAACTAAGTATTTGGACCTAAAGATTTCTTGACTTAAAAGTAGCATTCTGAAGTAGGTACTTAAAGGAAGAAGCTGTTGTACTTACCTATGTGATAACTCTATAGTTTATCTGATAGCTGTCACATAAAGACTAATGAAAGTAACGAGATTGTCCTTAAACAACAAAAAATACTTGATTATATTATATCTATTCTGTCTAGTCTTGATTCTGTTGGAAAATTGCCCAAAATATATTCTTATTGTAATTTTACTTATAATTTATGTCATATAGATTATCACAAATATATAAAAAAAATAAAACCACAAAATTACAACTCCTATCAGAATAAGCTGTTCATTAATACAGAATTGCTATGTTTTATAGTCAAACATTGTGGAAACTCTTGTTCATGAATGCTGGGGTCAGTGTCATATGGTTTCTTGGATCATCACAGATGAAAATAATATATGTTTCTTGCATACATTATGCTTCTTGCCATCACTCAAAACTTTAGATTCACTAGCTGATTTAGAAAAAAAATAATCTGTTTTGCCCACATTATGGTATTTCCAATGAATAAAAGCCAGTAGCATACCCCTTTTAGCATCACTTCATGGCTATTCAAATGATTGTGGTACTTTTGCTTAGTGGAATTCATTTTTCTTTTCTGTACTGTGGTATGTTATGGGGAATAGATGTGTAATACTCTGGAACTACACAGCTGTCAAATTCCTGGACTTCGTAAACAACTTGATTAAATTAAATGTCATTAGGAACAATTTTGCTAGGCTTTTGTTTTCTTGTAAGAGTTGGTATGTTTGCTGGCAATTTCTCTTCTGGGCCTCCCTCCCCCGCCAAATGATAGCTTCAGAGAAATATGTGCTATGGCATTTTGTGTAGCAGGAAATAAATAAATAAAAAAAATGAGAAGAGCTATTTAATGAGAGTGATCCACACCTGTTACCTGTCTGCATCTCCTCAGCTTTGCATTAAAATGTTAACTGAACACAGATGCAGGATGGGCCCAATCCTCTTGGTATGGAGTATCCTCGACATTAATATGAATTAACACAGTTGGCCTAGGAGGCAGAACTGCCTTTTGTCCCTGCACAACCTGCTTCTTTTTCCTTAAGTACCGATGAGGTGGCAGGACTTTTATCACTATGCCAATTGTACAATTTTTAGGAGTCCAGTTTCATATTAATCCTTGTGTACAGTTATATTTTTGTCATTACATGAGTACAATATAAATTGTAGATTGCAAGGTTTTAAAATAAGCCTGAATATGCTGAGGCTGAGCAGGAATTGAGTTAACACAAAGGCAAGAGTACACCTGAACCACTTCCTCCCCACTGCACCATAGCTTGTTGTCATTCCCTTCCCCTTCCCTCTCCTCCTCTCCCCTTCCTCCAAACTGCTGTTGGTAGAGGACTCTCAGGAAAGAGCTACCTCATGTAGCAAACCACTCTGTAAGGGAACAGGCTCCATGGCAGTTGTTGCTCAGATGGCCAGACCATTGTGTGCTGCTCCTGTTCATCTCAGCTGAAGTCTGCTCCTTCTCCAAGAAGTCTCTTGTGTCCATTACTGCTGGCTCCCCGCCACCCACCTGCCCTAAGTCCTGAGCAATCTGCTGTCTTAGCAGTAACAGACTATTCAGCATTTATTTTGAAGAACAGTACTTTTATGAAGTATCATGGTAAAAAAAAAATACTGATAAGGATGCTAAGACATAGCACATAAAGTAAATATGTAAATGTAAATTCGTTTAATTTTTGAGCATGTGAAAGAATATTTTGCTGTTTAAGTATGATACTGTACACTTGTCATAAACCAAATTACAAAAGAGCAGTTATGCTTGTGACTTTGTTTTCCCTTACTCTTCTATTGTCAAAATAAAATTTCAGATGGTGTGGACATCATCTCTGTGTAGTCTTCAAAGGATGATGGGAAAAGACACAGATGATCTTTATAAGACTGATAAATTTTTGGTTGGTTCACACTGAAATGATTTGACAAGGACGGCATGTTTGTTGCTGCTTAGAAAGGCTGGAAACTTTATATAGAAGCTTAAATTGATTTGAGTCTCAACCGCCTTATCTTAAAATGTTTAGAAATAGGAAAGTTTTTATGATTTATTGCTTGAAAGCCAAGAACTCTCTTGCTGGAAAAATGACATGGCAGTACATACCTGTTAACCCCATGTTTTCTGAACCTGTAAACACAATCATTATATAATTTTGCATGTAAGAAATTTATTTTTGGCTTTTTTTTTTTTCCATGTGCTGAGTACCCTCTAGTATTTTTATTTATAATTGAGAAGAGTGTGTTTAAACAAAGAACCAATTTATTGAGTTACACTCAGTGCGTTCTTTCCTAATGCCAGCAGATTTACTAGTTCTTATGGCCTTTCACAGAAAGTTCTGGCAAGAGGTTTTCATGAGATTTTGACTTTCTCAGAAATGCTTTTGGAGAAGAGCGCAGACGTTAATCCAATGTACAGTAGACCCTTTACATAGTGAAGATCTTGAGAGCTGCAGATGAGTGGCAAAGACAAGCAGAGGTGAAGTTCACCAGGGCTGTTTGAGAATTGGTGTTCTCTTGTGACTACGCTCGTTTAGTAGGGTTTAAGTAAGTGACAGAGGAATAGCTTGGCTCATCTCCCTCAGCTGGACGAAGAAAGTATGCAGTTTCAAAGTGCTGCCTATTGTTTGCTGTCTTCTGTGTTGCCAAAAGCACAGGCTGATCCTTGCAGCATAGGAAAATGAGGAAGGCACCTGTAATACTGCAGCTGTATTGCAAAAATGATTTATCAGGGGAGGCTGATTGTGTCCTGGGGTTGCTCTGACCTGTAGTAACTTACCATGGACAGAAGGTGGTCATCGGTGAGGTATGATATACACGGATATCTTGTGACTCTTTTACTGTGCAAGCATAATCTACAGATGTAGTAAGGAAATATTTTTATATCAGCAATAAGATGTGTGTATGAGTTTGTGTTTCTGTAATGTGTTGCCACTTAATATGGTTATCAAATCCATGGTAAGGTATGGCCTTTCCTGAAGCTGGTTAACTGAGGAAAGGTCACAGAATCACAGAACTGTAGGGGTTGGAAGGGACCTCGAAAGATCATTGGGTCCAACCCCCCTGCCAAAGCAGGTTCCTCAGAGCAAGTTGCCCAGGTAGGCGTCCAGGCAGGCCTTGAATATCTCCAGAGAAGGAGACTCCACAACCTCCCTGGGCAGCCTGTTCCAATGCTCCATCACCAGATGTATCAAGGTGGTTATTTAAAGACTATTGGATCTAATGTCTATGGCTTTCTGTTACCACAGCTTTATTATTTATTTATTTATTTATTTATTTATTTATTTATTTAT
>NC_088980.1:48734539-48787039 GCF_963932015.1 Anas acuta | reverse complement strand
GTTAAAGGGCAGAGGTAAAGAGAGAGAGATGGGGTAAAACATGGATGGCATGTTAATCTACTTAGAATTCTTTTTGATATCTATTCTTATATCTTATATGTAATATATCTAATCTATTTGATAAGATTTTCTATGTCTTTTCCAATCATCTTTACCAAGAAAAATCCATGAACATTGGACTCAGTGAGTAAACTAGAGGCTTTAGATCCACCTATTCCAAGGAACTTGTGATTTTCTTGAAAAGTTCTTGGGACATGCCAGATGTTGAGTATTACCAGTATTTCAGGGTACTTAATTTCTCTCTGTTATCTTGCAATTTATTTAAAAATAAATAATTTTTAAATAATTTCCTGTCTTTACAGGAAATTTAGTGTCCATATCCTGGACAATACTAAAGGAATATCCTTCTTCAACTCATAGCCTTTTAATAAACAGTTTAGAGTCAATTATTCAGAGTAATTCCCTGTTCTAAAAGGAGAAACATTCTTTGCTGCAGCAGTACTTCCAGAAAGGACACGAGAAGGTACCACTCCTCTTATGGCTGGCCCACTTACCTTCATTATATTTGTTTTGCTTACTTTACTGTCATGATAAGTGGATGAAAGCTTCATTAAAAATCTTAACTTCCGTGGTCCCTAATCCTTACAATATTTCCTCTTTGATACTGTGCACATGTACGTAATATGGAAAGATTAATGGGTTTTAAGACCAGTATTTTTTCAGCTAAGCTACACTATATTGTGATCAAAATTTTCACAGAATGACCAGAGGTCTGAAGTTTTTGTATGTGTTTTTTTTTTTTTTTTTTGAATGCTTTGCTTTGATTACCTTTAGTGAGCTGTTCCATTAACTATAGTGTTTATTCCTTCTTCTTAATGAAAACTTTGAAAAAATTTGTCTCCTAATTACAGTTTGTAATAGCTAAAGATTTTAAGAACAGAACTCTCAGTTGACTTTACAGCTATCTCCTTTATGACTTGTACAGAGATGGCTCTTTGGAGTTGGTAGAAAGATCTTAATTCTCAAACTTGTGCCTTGGATGAAGGTTTTAATAATGTCTGGCTGAATGAACTTGGTAATATGAGTTTGCAAGGTCCATTGAACAATGTTTTCTTCCCAACAGCTGCCTTCATCTCCATGACAGATAACTATAATCCAGTAAAATCATACAGAAGCCTGCAGACAAAGTATTGGTATAGGGGTGCTAGTGTTAGCATTAGTATCATTACCATAAGGTATTTAAAACAGAAATTGCAATAAAGTATGCAAAAAATGTAGGCTGTACAGTTCTTCACCACATACACTCAATTCCCCTCTGGAAATAATTATGCTGCTCTTATCCCCTGCACTTCTTGTAGTCCCTTGGGCTCTGCCTTGCATCCATGCTGAAGACTTTTAGCTAGCAGGCTAAAAGTCTTCGGGTTCTTCCTTTGCACTCCTGATGAGAGCATCATGTGTAACAAAAGCAAAAGAAGGGTCACAGCAAAGAGATATTTTGAATTGTCATGGACTTGCTGCTCACAAGGGGAATGTTTGTTACTGAAATGTGGATTACTACTTCTTGTAATACTTGCTTAATGGTAGTGAGGTGATCTGGAAACCTTGCCAGTTCCTGTGAGGTGGAAATGCAGGCACATGGGAGGCAGGGCCATTCAAAAGCTCAGGAGAAGAGACTTCTGCATGATCCTCTGTCTGCAGATCTCTTTTGTATATCTCCTCCTTAAGGGTACCTTGGAAAATCCAGCTTGCTTCCGGGAAGCTGCACTGACTTCAGTGGTATTTTATACTAGAAGAAAGCCCTGAATTGCTGTTGAGATCTGCAATTACATCTGAAAGATGACATCAGGAGGGGGTTCTTCACAGAGAGAGTGGTTGCACACTGGAACAGGCTCCCCAGGGAAGTGGTCACTGCACCGAGCCTGACTGAATTTAAGAAGAGATTGGACTGTGCACTTAGTCACATGGTCTGAACTTGGGTAGACCTGTGCGGTGTCAAGAGTTGGAGTTGATGATCCTTAAGGGTCCCTTCCAACTCAGGATATTCTATGATTCTATGATTCTATAATACTGGGATATGATAAAAAAGGCTGAGGTTAAGAGGTAGTCCTACACACAGAGAGGTATGTTGTGTGCTGTTGTGTTCTATATATGTTTCCTATCGTTGGATATTTTGGACTATTTCTTCTGCATTAATATTCATGAATTTCCTTTGGAGCTTCAGAATTGATGACATGATGTATGCATGGTGGTAGAGAGGTGGCAAATACGTATACAGTATCTTTTCTTTTTAATTTAAAACCTTTTTAAAAAAGGTTTTAAAAACCTTTTTAAAGGTTTAAAACCTTTTTAAAAAAGGTTTTAAAAAGTTAAACCTTTAAAAAGGTTGAAAAAAAAAATAGGCATCTTTTCTGCCATCTTATGGATCTTGTGGATCAGTCAAAACCTAACAGAGAGTGTAGCAATCCAATCTACATATGGTTTATGCTATCCATCCAATTATTCTGGGTAGGGTCTCTATTTGTATGTTCTGACAAGTCCTAAAATAAATTATCATGTGGTATTGTTTCAGACATGATAATTTTGTACCACTGAAGCAAAGCAAACTGTAAACCGCAAAATAAATAATAAAATCATAATTACTGCTTTTATTTATTCATACCATATTAATACAATACAATAATCTGGCAGGCAGGAATTTATGAATACTCAACTGAAAGTCACCAAATTGTCATTATAATGAACACAAAAACTAACACTTTAAAACAGTAAATTACATTTTGTTACTTTTAAATGACAAATGCTTTTGAACTTTGTAATTGGAAATAATGTATTTTAGCACCCTGAAAAAGGCTATTCAGAGTGTGGAATATTTCAAAATGGACAGGAATACCAATGGGATATGATAGGAACTATTACGGAGATTTTTGCAATGCACCTTTGTTTGTCATTATCTGCTTTCTTGCAGATTTTGACAAGTTCTTAGGGAATGGAGACCCTAAGCAAAGTTTCAGACTTAGATTATACATGAATCTTAAAATGGAGTTCTTTGAGATGTGTTTGATAGTTCAGGAGAGGCTATCAGAATGTACAGTGAAACTACCAAAAACAATTTATTTTGGGAAGTGATCCAACTTTAAAAACAAAAAAAAGCAAATTAAACTTTTTTTCTCATATTCTTGGATTTTTGTACACTTTTATACCAAAAGGCATCCAAATTCTTTTCATGTTATTTAATTTTGATTTTTTTTTTTATGTCATTTTAACTGTTGGAAAACGGTGGAACTAACCACAAGATTTGGAGTCATTTCAGATGCTTCCTCAAGGAAATAAAGCATAAAGGGTTGGTTCCTTATTTAAAAAATAAATAAATAAATTTGGAGTGGGGAGGGGGCTGCCTTAGATAACCTGTGGCCTGTGCTGTGATGTTACTTAAGGAAATAATTTACTAATTGTTACTGCTTTTACATAGCTCTCAAACATCTTCTACAGTATGCAGTATGAAATTAAGACACAACCCCAGCTGACACGGTTAATTTTAAAGAGCAGACAGAATGAGGAAGAAAGTAATCAACACCAATGTGGGAAATTTAATGCATCCATTGCTATTTTTATTTTTTAATGTAATTTAATTCTTTCTGCAGCATCCTACACAGTAGAGTCCAAATGTTGTAGACACTCTTTATTCCACACTGGAAATGTCTGCTCCAAGAGTTCCCATTTCCTCCTGCACCCAATCAACCATGTGTAAATGCTTCTACTCATTATAGTTGTACAGCTGTGTACAGCAGCTTTTGGGACTGCAGGGCACACCAGAGCGGTGACCTGATCTAGGAAGGGGAGGAATAATGTTACGTTTAACCTATTTCTTCTCCAGAATTGATGCTCAGAGGATGGTTTATTGAGTTAAATATTTGGGTATTTTTTTCTTTCTTTAAATATTCTTCCTCATCCTTCAGGGAAGGCTCTGTCTTCAAAATGGACTTGATTCTAAATTATTTCTGTTTTGTGTAGGGCATTTCTAAGATAAGCAATTACATTTAAAAAAAAAAAAAAGAAAAGAAAAGAAAATGCAATGACTGTGTATTTGGCTACTGGTGTAGCCAGACTGTGCCACCAGTGCTGAGGCTCTTTGTGGGCATGGTATCAAAGTTAAAGATGGGAGTGGAGGGAAACACCTATTATGTTGAATAAAAGTTGTTGTAAATAATTGTTTTAACCAATTGCAACAACAAGGGAGGGCCCCCGCAGGAGCAGGTCCTGGGCTGGAGCTGCAGCCCATGCAGGAGCAGGGAGTCTGGGGGGAGATGCTGCACATGGGGGTCCCGTGCAGTCTGTTCCTGAAGGATAGATCCATACTAGAGCAGTTCTTGAAGTTCACATAGGATAAATTTGAGAAGAACCTCATCCCATGGGAGGGACCCAATGCTGGAGCAGGGAAAGTCAGTGACCATGAAGGAGCAGCAACAACAATGCTATGGACTGACTGCAACCCCTGTTCCCTGTGCCACTCCTGGGGAGGAGGTAGGAGAGGGTGTATGGGAGGAAGGTGCTTTTAGTTTCTTATTGCTCTCGCCTGTTAGTCCGAGGTACTTCCTATTCCAAGTTTGTTTTTGACAGTGATGGTAAATGATGAAGGATCTCCCTGTCCATATCTCAAACCTTGAGCCTTTTTTTTTTTTTTTTAAATCATATTTTCTCCCCCTTCCTCCTTGGAGGAGGGGGAGTGATAGACTGGTATGGAGTTTAACTGCCCATCAGTGTGAATGCACCACATATGCCAACCTGAATTGACAGCAAAACATCTTCAGTTATTCCTATAACTGGATATGCTAACTAACAGTAAACACTTAACTGCTTAGGAAAAATAGGAAAAAAAAAAAAGAAGAACTTAGAAGACATGCTGGAAAGTAATATTCTTTAAATAGAAATTGTGTGTTGGAAGTGCACGTAAGATGTAAAATGATACTGTTAACTGTTTCTGTATATACTGGTTTTACAGAAAATAATTTTTAGTGTAAACTAACGCCATTTCCTGTTAGACAGCTGCCATGTTCTAGAAGGGTCAGGAAGCTCATTTGCCTCAAGTCTCAGCTTATAACACTCGTGCAAGTGTAGCATACTGAAATAAACACCCACAGTATTTTTGCATAAATGTAGAGTGACATAAGAATTGAGATGCAATTATTTAGCGTTTATGGGGGAAGGAGATGGTTTATTTGGTATGTCAGGGACTCTCTCCCTTGAGAGAGGGAAATCACTCACTTGAAATGTCTAAACTTTTACAATATGTGGATAGAGCACCAGGATTAAACAGGTAGTTCTTACAGCCATCATGTGCAGAATTTGTGCCAAATCTTAAGCCATTTCTAATGATCATTTTCAGGAGTATTTAGGTTACATGAAGTTAGCACATGAAGGTTCATAATTAGTTAAAAAAAAGCCACCACCAACAATACAATTCAATTACGGAATTGAATAGGTAGTGCTGTGGATACAGTATGTCTAGAATTAAGGAGTTAATTGAACTTGAAACTCTACTTTTACAAGGTGTAGGGTGTTAAGCTTTATCATAGAAGTACTAGTGAGTAAGGGAAAAAAAAAGAAATAGTGGTTGTTTTTATTTTTTTTTCTTAATATTAATCTCTCATGAGTCCTCCCTGCATTAATGTTGAGTTTTGTGTTCAAATGCTAGAAACTGCTGAAAACATTTTAGCAATATATAGAGGTTACTTGAACCAGGCACTTCAAAACAGCAAAGATTTGCAAGACAGAGGTCTTGATTTTCCCAGGCCAGTCAATGACATTTGGATAAAGCTATTATGCTTCAGGCTGTGGAGGTCAAAATAGATTTTTGCTCTATTACCAATAGATTTGTTTGAAAGTACGTTTATATCTGTACTCCGAATCTGACTATTTATCATTAATCAGAAGTCCCTGGTGTCAGTTTAGTTAGAAGATGGCAGAATCCCAAGCCTGGTTTCGAGGTTATGGAAGAAAGGAATGAGGATATTGAACCAATAGTTGATATTTTCGACAGAGCTGTAACGGAGAGAGCGCAAGGGACTTGTGTGTGCTCCGACGGTGCTGTGATGCATGTGCTGAGTGGTACTCTGTTGTGAGAGCCATGGGCAGGCAGGCTCTTGGTCTTATTGCCAAACACTCTGTTAACCTAAAATGTGCACCTGGCTCACCGCAGCGGTATTTAAAGTTCAGCTCATTCAGTCTAAACCTCACTCAGGACATTTGCTGAGTAAGTATCATGCACTGCTGCTGAGTTTAAAAACTGAGAACCTAGGGCAGTGTAAGCCAGCAGGTGCAGGGCAGGCTGGGGTGCTGTGTGGCTCTGGATTGTCATCCTCTGCTTTCCTTGCGTTCTTTTGACTGGAGGTCTGGTGCGGCTCAATGTATACTCAAATCAGTGTAAGAGGGAGCTCCCTGCCTCCCTTTTACAAAAATAAGGGCTGGTCTTTGCTATCCTGACCCTGCAGGGTTTTCAGGTGAGGGTAGAAAGGGCATTAGAGTAAGAAACAGCCCATGCTCTTGTGCTGGAATCTGGATGAAAAAGTTTAAAGACTTAACCGCTGCCTAGCTCCTTTAGTTGATCCTTGGACCAGCAAGGCAGTGTGTGCATCTCTGCATTGCTTTTAGCAGACAATTTAGAAGGGTGAGGCCCCAGCCTCTACCTCCTCAATTAGGACTGTGTATTGTAAACTAGAATGGAAACAGTTAAAAAGTAATAGTTATATCACTGGTTTCTGTGAACTGCTAACTTTGCTCTTTTTACCTGCACAAACGCATCCAGCTGGAGAATACTACTTGTTCTAACAGTGCTGGTATGTTTGCTTGCTTTGGTATTTTGTTTTTGCTTCCCTTTTTGCATCATAAACCTCTCCCCTTTTCTAGAAGTTCATATTACTCTACTTTCAGTAATAAGTAATAAACAAACCCCTACCTGATGCATTTAAAATTTGTATGTACATATGTGGAGTCCACATCCCATTTTTAGTATTTATTTTTTAGCATTTATTTTTTATTTTTTACTTTAATGCTAGTGAGCTAGTAATCACTTTACTATGAGCATGTGGTTGGAAAGCCTGGAGAAGAACATAAGTGTTTGTCTTCTGGAAGACATGAAGTTGTAGGGTTACTTAATACAACTTGCCAAATTTCCCCTGGTTTAATGTCTTCAAAGTTCAAAATATTTTCTCTTTGGGATTGTTTTTTTTTTTTTTTTTTTTTTTCCCCTGGAAACAATTCCTTCAATTTCTTTCGTCTGGACACTTTTTTTTTTTTTTTTCCTTGCTATAACTGCTTTGCACTCTATTTCACCATCTTTTTTTTGAAATTCACTTTCTGTTCTTGCTGTTTAAGTCAAAAACTAATCTGCTTTACAATCTGGCAAAATTATTAAGTAACTCAGCAAAAGATATTTGTTTCTGTATCATCAAAATTTTGTCCTCCGGCTATATCTTTATGGATGTACTTCTGTTTGTATTTCTGCACAGTTTGTGCTGAGAATGACAGTCTTGAGAAATGGTTGGTTTTATGGCAAGCATGACAATACACTTATTTTGCTGGGAACTCTTGTACCTTTTGTCATCTGTAATAAATTTGAAGGAGAGAAATTTGGTTTCTGTTATTTTTACTCTTTTTTTTTTTTTTTTTTTTTACCTACATTTGGACATATGTTTTATTTTGACACATTTTAGTTGTTTATCAATTACCTCTCCAATTTTTACCAGCTCTGGACATACCTACTATTGTATCCAAAGATCTGTAAATTTCTTACTATGCTGTTTTAAACAATTTTCTAGTTGTAGTGAAAAATAATTTGGTCTTCCGCAGAAAACAGTCAATTAATTTAATATTCTGGTATTCTTAATTGTGTTAGAAAAACAGCTTCTGATCATCTCGCCTGTCAGTTGGTTCTTTGTAAGAGAAAAAGATGATTTTTGTAAACTATTTTTTTCTGTGGATTTTATTATTCTTGACTATTCAGAATGATTTTATTTGGTGGTTTGAAGTCTTCATTTAACCTTCCTTTAAGATATGTCTAAGATTTCCAGAATTTTGTTAAACTTGGTTTATCTGTAGTGTTTCCACTGGAAACACTGGATTTTATGAGATTCAGGTCTGCTGATGGAGTGGGGTTTCCTGCAATGCTCTTCAATAATTCTTGAAACAAACACTTATTTTATTATACTGTCTTCCTCTTCAGTATCTGATTATTCCTTCTGTGTTTTTCTGAATAATCTTCCTCTTTTGTAGTAAGCAGAGCGAAACTGAATAAATAAGGCAGAAAAAGTATAATTGTGGTAGAAGTGCACTGGATTTTTACTTTGTCCTGAGCAACCTAAAAGGAGTGTGAGAGAAGAACGGAGCCAGCTCATTTAGGAGGCAGAACCTACGCATTGTGGTCTTGCGTGAGCAGAGAGCGAGTGCAGCTTTGGGTAGCAGCACTGATAACAGTTGTCCAGATAGAATCTTCATGCTTTAAATGAGGTTTAGTGACTATGGATACATTTAACATACTACTCCTAAAAAGTAAATCCACATCACAGCTTGACTGGCTGTTTCCTGCATGTCCCCAAATCAGCTACCCACTGATGACTGCCGGCTTTCCACAAAAGCTGTTGGAAGAAAGGGTCAAGAATCTTTCAGTTTCTGCTCTGCTGGTCTGTTCAGAACAACCCCTACCAGAAGGGGAAATGATGCATGGTAGTGCACTGAGGTGACAAATCCAGAAGAGGTAGTGCTTTCTGATGCTAGGCCAGCTTTATTGTCAGGTTTCATTTGTTGTTCCTGGTATATATTTTGGAGTCATCAGGTGAAAAAATGACTAAGTAGCAAGTGAGTATTTGGAAATTTCTGTCAGAATGTAGTAACTTGGAAGGCAGTAACTCCACATGTGACACTGTAATGGAAGGTGACTTTCTTGCTTCCAGAAGAAATTGCATAGATTTGAAAGATTATCTTTTTATTTGACTTTATTTTAGACTCCACCCATACTATTTCTATTTCTTGAGCTTTGTAAGAATGTTGTCTTCCACTCATCTGTAATTTTGTAAAGGTGACACCAAGTGGAAGTGATATTGCATTGAGTGCACCTCCTTCCTCACCTTGCTGCCTTGTCTAAGATTTAAATGTTTAGGTTTTCTTCCTCCTTTATCTGCTGAAACTGCAAGTTTCTCCATTAACTGGTAGCTAAGAAACAATTCTTACTGCACTGACTGAAGGTACAACAACTGTATCAGTCTCCTGTGATTTTGTTTTTGAAATAGAATACTTCACAGTTTATTCTAATCTGAGTTGGAAAGCTGAAATTTCCCACAGACCTCATATTGTCATAAGTGCTCATAGAACAGAACTGATTTTTAATTGGCTAAAGAGGCATAATGTTAGGAAAGAATAAAACTTTATTTCTAACATTAAAAAGTTAATGCTTTTAAAAATCTCTTTATTACAAAATTTAAACTAAAAGTTCTGCTGATCGAGGTGATTGTAGTCAGTGGGAGAAAACTGACCAAATCTTACTGGATTTTTATTTTTATTTTTTTTTCCCATAAAGGTTTTTTTTATGTAACTCTTTCTTAATTGTTTGGTTTAGCTTGCTTCTCTCCCCCTCCTTCCTTCCCCCCCCTCCCAAATTATTTCTGTGATGAAGGTAAATTCTAATATAACCTATTCATAAATCTGACCATCTAATTGTGTAAATTGCATTTATTAAACTTGTGGTGTTTACACCTTAAATAATTAATAGAGGTGACCAAAATCAGGCATGTAGGAATTAATTTAGATTAAATAATTAATTTTAGATTAATTAATTAAATTAATTCAAATTAATTTGGAGTCTACAAATTTGCAATATTTTCAACCAGTACAGGAAACAATCTTTAAAAGCAAAGGTGTAATTGTCATGCATTTCAGAACACAGCTGTACTTCCATGATAAATCTGATGGATTAGTACCGTGTTATATTTCAATAATATTTACATAGCCGTTGAATACTGAAACCCAATACATAAACATGGTGCTTTGGATTATTTTTCTGCACGATGAGGAATTCTATTGCTCAGGATACTTTGGTAGTTTCTAACTACCTGAATGAATCTCTGATTTGCTTGTAACCTCACCCTCTATACTTACCCTTCTTTTTCTTCAGTTTTGTAACTTGCATCTCATAATTTTCTTTATGAAAATCTGTTTTGCAAATCCATAAGTGCGGAAAACACCTGAATGTCATATTCCAGTGGAACAAATATTAGCTTTAAATGGAAAAATAAATGCCAAGCTCTAGTCTGCACTAGACTACATGTGTGTTCTTATAATTTATTGACCTGTGAAAGCTGCTTCAGCCATTTTGCTTAAGTACCTCCAGTAGAATATTATGTGTTTATCTTGTTCAGCTATTCAAGTTGATATGCTATAGAAACATTTTGGCCGGAGAGTTTTTTGTGTACACCACTTTCTACCCTAAGCGAAACAGCTGTAGTGACTACCTAGAGTATACAAAAGGGTTTCCCTGGCCTGATACTCTTTTCTTTCTGCTCTTGTGTCCTGTTAATCATAGCAATATAGAGGAAAACTGTCAATGCAGAATACATCAGCTTCCCAATCCTTCCTGCTGTACAGGCAATTGTCATCTGTTAAAATGTTTTCCCATGGACTAAACGTCTGCTCAAACACGAGTACATGTTGAGTTTTTTTTTTTTTTTGTTCTTTTTTTACCGATGTGCTCTAAGATTCTTTGTAGCTTTGCTTTTTCAGTAGCCTGATGAGGTGAACAGGTTAAAGCTTGATGTAAACAACATTCACTTTGCTGCATGGTACCATATATTCCAGTGCATGTGTGGAACTGGAAGGCAATAATAATAACAATAATAAAGGAAGGCACCATTAATTAGGCAGCTCTTGCGCTGTCAGGAGTGGATAATTCTAGGTTTTGATGTCCCTGTATCATTATGAGGATTGTTTTCTAGTGTATTAACTTTTTTTTTTCTTCCACCAGTTTTGAAAGTGTAGTAGACACAGTAAGCAGCTGAAAATGTCAGAATTGACCACTCAGATCTTACTGCTTTGCTTTTTTTTTTTTTTTTTTTCCATTTTGCTTTTATATAAATACTTAACACTCCCTTTGCTTGGCAGTTGCTGCCGTTGCTTAAGTTTCCATCTCTTCCTTGTTCTCATTGTGGACTAGTAAATAATAGCATTTGGGATTCTGTTCTTTTACAGGTTCCAGCAGTGAAAAAGTCCAAATATCACAAGTGACAACATTTATAAAAATAAAACAGGCTGAAGTAATGCTTCCTACCCATATAGGAGAATGTACTACATCCTCTTTTTTAAGAGAATGTTTTGAAGATTTTTTTTTTCTTTTGAGAAAACGAGTTCTTTATTCAGTGATGATGATGATAATAATGTTGTTGTTATTTTATACTGATCAAGAAGGACAATCCTGCATGTTTATTTGACATATACTTCTGGGATAGGCAGTGACCAGTGCTCCCACCTATCTGTAGGGTCTTTGGAAGACCGATAGTAGAGCTGTCACACCCATCGCGAACAGCAAAACCGGCAGGATCCCTGGGCAGAACGGGCAGTCTGAAACAATTCCCAACTCTATCAGGGTGTAAATTTATTTCTGACCGACGACGCTCTTGCAGTCACTAGATGGCAGTATATCCTCCGAGATAACAAAAGGGCCTCGAACATGGACCCGAAGTTGAGGATTGATATGATTTGGAGCTGTCGGTATTATATTAAATCGCTTATACTGCTGATGAATTTACATCGGAAACGAAATGTGGTGTTTTCCTCTGAAGTGTGAGTTTTGCCGACTGGGAACTATCCTACTATGGTGTTATTTTTCCCATCTTCCCTGCCCCCACCCTAAGTTTTCAGTTTATTTGCCTTTTTTTTTTTTTTTTTTTTTTTTTTTTTCCGTGGGAGAGTAAGAGGGAGAATGGAACTTGAAAGAAAAGTTGTGAAAAAATTGGGAATTTTACTTGTGGCTTTGAAGGTTACTAAAACAAATACAATAAGATATCTGGTTTGTAGTATTTTCAGATGCAGACATAATTCTTCTCTTGTAGTAGTATTCTCCATAAAAACTTCTGAGCATTCTGCCTCAGTATTTATGTATCATTTCTTGTTTTCTTCTTCCCCAGAGTATCAATAGCAATTTTAGAATGCAAAACATTTGAAAAAAAATTTGCATTTATAGAGTTCTACATTTACTATTTTCTTACTGCTCTTCAGGTTGTACTACCTGTATTATTTATTTGTTTAATAAAAATACATCTAAAAACAAAAAAATATATATATATTTTTTTTTAACCTTTTGAAAAATCTGGTTGCCAAAACTTATAGAATACTGGATTGATTTAATGCTAGCAGTCTTCTAGTGATATGCAATCCATAATATCTTGAAATAGTTTTTTTCAACTATATACTTAATGTTTTTAGAACAAACACACAAATCTACATATACTGTTTGAAGAATATCGGAGTACAATATATTTAATACAACATGTGTTGCAACCTTTTTTTCCCCCTTTAAAATGTTTATATTCTTTTTTAGAAATTAAGCAATCAAAAAGATATCTGATGTATCCTATCTTCTTTAACCATTCATTGCATGCTGTTTTTTTTTTCCTCAATGGCATGTCAATATTACATCGATATCATCATTAGAAATTGTAACAATCAGACAGATTTGCAGTGTACACTTACCATGATTTGTAAAGCATGCATTGCATATTTCTCTTAAAAGCACATCAATATCATTAGAGAATCAGCAGTCAAATAGATCTGTATAGCAAGCATGTGCTGAGCATGATTATATTTAGAATTTAGGCTTTGTTTATTTCTCCTTAAGTTTATTTCTGCTTCTTATCAAAAGGGCTATCTCGATACCATCTTTTACTGTAAAACCTTTAAAATAGTGTTTCTGTAAACACAGTATGATATAAACCTCTTCCAGAAACTCTAGTAATAGTGCATTAGGATTCACAAAGGTATCATAAAATGGTTTGTGAAAGACTTATAGTATCCCAAGCCTTTAACTTTCCAACAAAAGCTTTGATTTTTGAGGGTAACTTTAGTACTGCATACATGCAGTTATTTATCACTAGTTCCTGCTTTCCTTTAACAGTATTAAAATGTTTTCTCTGCAAATGTTATTAACTTGTGTTTTAAAGTTTAATATTAAAAAAGGGGGAAAAAAAAAACTGTTTACCAAGATGTGAATCTTATTTCTTACATATTTTATTCAATTTGTATCAAAAACCATAACCTAGTATTAACATTCTAAGATGATGAAAACGTAGCAATGGACTATAATTTTGTGCCATATGCTAGAGAATTAATGGCATGCCCCTATCACTGTAAGATAGCAAGCAATTAACTGTTCTCCCACATGCGTGTGCATATTCCTTATTTTGATGATGATCAAATACAGCAATTCATTAATACTGGAAAAATACAGTTATTATTAAATTCTCCTTCAGATGTCAAGGTATGTAGAAATTTTGTCAGAGAAGCAAATCAAACCAATTATGTACAGAAAGAATATTTTTTTCCATTACAACGTTGATTGTAAACTTAATGGAGAGACATTATGATGCAAGTTGCTTTTGTGTCTTTTGTAAATAACAATTATTGCAGAGCAGAATTTTGGCCTTCTATCTTTATAACCTGTGAAACACTCATTTATTTTTAGATTTGCTTTAAACACAGTAATATAATAAGGAATGGCAGAGTCCTACTTTAAAGAACCATTTGTTTGGGCAGTAAAAATATAGCCTCTCAACATTCTTAACCAATTATCCTTCTTTTGTTTATGCTGTTTATGGCTTGTGGGGTAATGGCTCCAGCAGAGCTAATAGTCGGCACCAGTCTGGACATCATTGCAGGAGAAAGATTCACTTCTCACGGAGATGACTACTGCAGTTGCCCCAGCCTGTGTGAGGTCCCTGCGAGGGTCACTCTCCTGACATCTTGCAGTAGGTGAGGACAAGGACATAGCATATACCATTTAAATACGGATAGTTTAACCTTGCCTAACATTTCACCTTGGATACTGTTGTTTTTTCATAGCTCCCTTTTCAGAGCTAATATAGTAGCTTTATGGGTGTGGAAGCATGATTTTTATCTTGGCATTGGTTTGAGGATAATCAGGTCATCTGTAGAAAGCAGCCTGAACTCTGACTCCACTCATTTAAAACCAATGATCTCCCCAGACTATCTGCTTTGACTGTGTACTCCAGCAACTGATGTTGATTTATATGAAAATCATTTATACTTTTTTTTTTTTTTTGTAATTTTTGCCCATTGTTTGCTGCATTAAACAAGTTACTCTGCTGTAGTCATGGTAATTGTACATTCTGGACTTGCTTCAGATGCATCTGTGCCTCATGGGAGTCAGTCACATGACAGCTATACAGAGATTTTTTTTTATGTCATCAAATTGTGTCCTCTGTGCCTATATCTGATGCAGGGGTCATGAACTTTAGGTTCAGTAATAGCAGAAAATAGGTCTAGATGAAGAGAGAGCCTTCTGGAGGATTGCATGGATAGTACAAGCACAAAGAGAAACTGCTGACAACTAAGCTTTCCTAACTGTCAGGTACTTATTCTCAGCTGATGCAATAATAATTTGCACAGAACAATAAGCTGTATTGCTGTATATAATATTCTTTTTTTCTAATGACTCATTATCCTAGGATGATGAGGAGATGAGTAGAATATAAGTGTATTAAAAACATAATTGCTTTTCTATTCAAACAAAAGCATGCAGTGTATACGTTGTGACAAATGCCTAATGAATAGGAGTGGAGCTTTTTTGTTCTGTTTCAGTTTATGGCAATGCCTGCCATAAATGCCTATTTAAAATCTTAATTGCTTTTAATTTTAACAGTTACCTGATAGTCGCTTCTGGTTGGAGAATCATACATGAGAATATGTCTCTTCACTGCAAATAAGGGCTGTTTATATATCAAGTATGTTAACTTTTATGATTGAAGTTACGTAGTTGTAAGATGAATTTCGTACAGCTATTGCTATTATAATATAAATACAATACCAATATGTTTTTCATGCTGTTGTAGCCAAAATGCAATACAAATCCTTTGAAAATATTCATGGGAAAATATTTTGCTTTTAAGGATGCCTGCATTCTATGTCTGTCTATTTTTCCGTAGAAGTATTATCATTTGACTTGCATTAAAACTTGCTATTGTTAAAGCCCGTCTTATGCAAGCATCCATGTTTGGTTCTGATACTCAGTGGTAAAAACCTGAACTGTCCAGGCTAATTATTCTGTTCAGATGGCATTGGTCCCATGTAGTCACTTCCATAAATACATTAGAACATGAAAGATGCCAAGACAAATTTTTATTTCACTTACAGACCCACAGTGTACCTTTTCGGTTGATGATCAGCATTCCTGGGCTGTAATTCTGGACTATTCATTATCATCATCTCAGCTAGAACCACCACAGCATGTGATATTTTTACATAATTAAACATTGTCTCTATCCTTGGCTTATCACCCAAGCCACTGAAGTCCTTTCCAAACCCCTCAGGGCAATGGCTATGGAAAGAGTTCCTACAAACTATAGGGACCAGCAGACTATCTATTAAGTAGGAACCATGACTTTTTCTGTTGGTGGTGTTGTGGTGTTGTTTTTACTGGGGAAATTTGGTCTTTGTTGTCTATGTCACTTCAGTAGTTTTGTATGAGCATCCTTGAGAGATATTGTGATTAAACTGTCTTGAGTGCTACGTCATGTCAAGTGCAAGTCATTTTAACTTCTGAGGAGACTCAAAGGCCATGGCAAAGGCAGGAGGACCATGAACTACACCAAGGTGGGATGCAGTGCAGGCATAAAGCAGCATGTGCCTTATCACCCACTGTAAGGTGTAGTCTCTGCACTCAAGGCTCAGACCAAGTGTTCCATCTCTGACAAGGTGTTAGTATGGGATGTTTAAATATTCTTTCAGTTAAAACCTGGTGGAAAGTAAGATTCTCTCTGCTAAAATTAAATGCAAAGACATGACTTGTGTAGAACAGTCTGGCATATCTGGCATGGCTATTAACATTTTTTTTTCTAATGGTCCTTTAAGTATTTTCAGAACCTTTGTTTCTACTGCATAATTAAAGCTTTACTTTCTTAAAACAGTAACATTCTCTTTCCAACCAGTAGTTGTTTACCATTTGCCCTGCAAACATATATGAACAGTTAATTTATGCATTGACTAAGTGCTCTGCTTGATATATTATGGCTCTACAGGACAGAAGTGTACTAATAGAATTATAGAATGGTTTGGGTTGGATGGACCTTAAAGATCATCTGTTCCAACCCCCCTGCCATGGGCAGGGACACTTTTCACCAGACCAGGTTGCTCAAAACCCCATCCAACCTGACCTTATATGGTTCCTGGAGTGGGGCATCCACAGCTTCTCTGGGCAACGTGTTCCATTGCCTCATCACCCTCTGAATAAGTAATTTCTTCTATATATATAACCTAGATCCACCTTCTTTTAGTTTAAAACCATTACCACTTCTCCTATCACTACACTCCCTGATAAAGAGTACCTCTCCAGCTTTCTTTTAGGTCCCCTTTAGTTAATAGAAGACCACTATAATGTCTCCCCTGAGCCTTCTCTTCTCCAGGCTGAACAACCCCAATTCACTCAGCCTGTCTTCACAGGAGAGGTGCTTCAGCCCTTTGATCATCTTTGTGGCCATCCTTTGAATTCGTTTGAATACACCCACGTCCATCTTGTGCTGGGGGTCCCAGAGCTGAATGCAGTGCTCTAGGTGGGGTCTCACAAGAGCAGAGCAGAAGGTGAGAATTACCTCTCTCAACTTGTTGGCCACGCTTCTTTTGATGCAGCCCAGGATGCGGTTGGCTTTCCGGGCTGCAAGTGCACATTGCCTCATATTATTATTGCCTCATTGGTTCATATTAAGCTTCCCATCAACCAACAGCCCTGAGTACTTCTCCTTAGATCTTCTCTCAATCCATTCTCCACCCAGTCTGTATCTGTGGTTGGGATTGCACTGACCCAGGTGCAGGACCTCGTGTACTTGGCCTTGTTGAACTTCATGAAGTTTGCATAGGTGCACCTCTCAAGACTCTCAAGATCCCTGTGGATGGCATCCCTTGACACATCTCCCATGTGTCAACTGCACCATTCATCTCAGTGTTATCAATGAACATGGGTGCACTCAATCCTATCGTCCATGTCATTGGCAAAGATGTTAAATAACACCAGTCCCAATATAGACCCTTCTGGGATTGGAGCACTCTTCCCCTGACAAGAGGCTGAGAGAGATGAGACCACGTGACATGGAGGAGTCCCAGGGGGGATATGATCAATGCGTACAAACACCCGAAGGGAGGACGCAATGAAGATGGAGCCACGCTGCCACTGGTGGTGCCCAGTGCCAGTACAAGAGGCAGTAGGCAAAAAGTAGAACCCAAGGGGTCCACCCTGAGCACCGGGAAGCACCCCACCACTGTGCATGCAATGGAGCACCAGCAAAAACCACCCAAAGGCAACACTGCCCCCCTGCCCCCCCAGTGACCCCCAAAAGCTGCCTGGACATGGTCCTGGGTAACTTATCCTAGGTGAAACTGCCCAAACAGGGGGGCTGGACTGACCCCCAGAGGTTCCCCCCATCCCCAACCAGCCTGCGACCCTGTGAAAATGGATGACAAAGACTGGGGAGACCTGAAGGGGAAATGGGAAAGCACAACCAAACTCCAGGGTTCCAAAAAAGAGAGGGGGACACACACTGGTTTGCTTTTACTCTTGGTTGCTTTTGCTTTTTTATTATTTTTATTATTTTTATTATTTTTATTATTTTTATTATTTTTATTATTTTGCATAGTTATTTAGAACTCTTTATTTCCCATTCCCGACGAAGAGTCCTAAGGAAGCATCTACACTGGATCTCAGCGCCAAAGTCCAGCACTTCCTCCTCCTGTTGGAAGGGACGTCTTCTGCTTCTCCAGAGGAACAGCTGCCTCTCTCGCTTCTGTGGCAGCACCCGGAGGTCCCAAGGAGCCCGCAGGCTGTCGGACAGACTCCTCCTGTTGACCCTGGTGCAGCAGCTCAGAGGACGCCAGTCCGTGTCCTCTCCTCTTGCTCAGGTCTCAGCGCAGAGGAGATGCCATCTCTTTGGGAAGTGCTGGAGTGGGGGATGGCAAAGGAGGGATCCTCCAAGCTTTGGCTTGAAGAGTTGCCAGGAGGCAGATGTTACCTGGGAGTCCACCAGATGTTACTGGACTCGGGGCTCTCCCGGCTGATGGAAATTGGCTTGCGTCAATGCCTCCGCGGAGCGCGCCGTCTGGTGGGATAGGGAGAGCCCCTAGCGCTCCTGTGGGTGTTAATTTGCTGTCTCTTCAGAGGCAGGCTGTGCACGATGGTGTGGTGCCCGGCCTGCCCTGATGGAGGTGGATCCACGTCCATTGGTTGTTCTTCATCTGGACGTGGATCCACCTCCATGGGCTCCACGTCACCATCAGTGGTGTCCACTTCCATTGGCTCTACCTCACATCTCCTCCCCATGAGCCTCATCTTCTTTAGGGGAGGAGGATCCATTCTTCCTCAATGGAAGATAAATTATTTGCTTAGCTCAAGCAAAATAAAATCTCTCTCCTCTGGGCCTCCTCCAACTCCTCTCTAGCTCTGGCCCTAGCCGCTCAGCGACTGAGGGTCTGGCCGCAGGGTCCCCCTATTTATAGGGGTTGGACGGAACGGCAGTGACATCGGGGCCATGGCAACGTGATTCTGACACTGTCCCATGGTGACCAAAACATGGCAGTGCTGGGAGGTGGGGCCGATGGCCTGAAAGCAGCCCCAGTTTTGGAGGAGGAGGAAGGATGGGTGTGCTGAGAGCCCCTTCCTGGGGATGGATGCCCTGGTTTGCCAGAGAAGATGCCTGCCCCTGGGGCACAGGGATCTGTGGGGTCTCCAGCTCCCTCTTCATCCTGTGCCTGGCATCCTTTTCCATTTGTCAACAGTGGCAAGAGTGTCCCAGCAGGGTTGGGCTTCTGCACTACTGCCCTGCTGCCTGCAAGTGGAGCCGCCCTGGGGCCCAACAGTAGCGGAGAGGGGTCAAAGCATGCCAACACCTTGCACACAGTGAAGGGAGACACAACGAATAAAAAACGGTTGAGTTTCATGGGTTGTGTGAGCCCTCCTTTCCTGTCCCATTTATGCTGTCCAAGGAGCGTGAGCGGGTGGCATCACCTCTGCTTCATCCCCCAGGGTGAGGTGTGGAAAGGAGAGGGCCTGGCATCCTCTGGGGTGCTGTGGTAGGTCCACAGGATGGGTTGGTTGGAGGGTCTGCAAGGTTCCTGGGGCCTGGTGGTGGTGGGGTTGTCCTGTGTGAGTACGGGAAGGCCAACTGGGGGCAGCCTGTTCTCCCCTCAGTTACCAAATGGGTGGCTGAAGAGGAAGACAGGCCCTCCATGGCCCTGCAGACAGAGGAGCTGGAGATCAACCGAGCCTCTAGATAAGTGGTTAGGCCAGATTTGACCTCTGCAAGGGAGGTCTTGGTAGGAGGAGGGCTGACGGGGAAGTGGCACATGTGCATAGGTTTCTGTCTGCCACCATCAACTGTTTCCTATGCACCTCAAGGACTGGGGAAAGGTTCAGAGCCTAACATCAGGTAAAGAGGAAAGGGAGGTGTTTCTGTTTCCTGTACAGTAACTAAATTACAAGCAACGTGCCAAGAAGTTGTACAGACTTCTTAGTCTTCTTTCTTAGTTGCACTAAGAAAAACTAAGCTGGTTGTTGTGGTGTTTCTGTTGATGGCTTGATGTGCCTGTGTTGCCATGGTTGCAGGTGATTCCAACATGCCATTTTCATGGCTGGGCCCAGGGGTTTTCTTTCACAGCTTGCAGAGATGCAGCAGGAGGTCATACTGACTGATTCTTGGCTTCTTTGCTTCCTTTGGCTCCTGCCTTTTTGTGAAGGCCTCTGGTGTGGACCACATGTAAAGGACACGTTGACAGTTCTGCAGGTTCTATTGCGTCAAGATCAGTCACCTTGGGATAAACTGGAGAGGATGGAGACCCCGCAGGCTCTGGGCACGGCTTCCATGCCTGGGCACCCTCACGGGGACGAGCCTTCTCCTTTGCCCAGCTGCGAGTTGTCCATCCTCCAGCATGGGCCTGCTGCCTCTCATCTTTTCACCGAGTGCATGCTCTTCTCCTACGCTCCCAGTAGGCATCTGTAGGCAACACCCAGGTGTGTCCCCCCATCTCTCCCTCCCTCGAGTTAGAACATTATACAAACACAGAGAGATCCGAAGGACTAAAACTGCATACATGGCTGAAATTTGAACAGAACAACAAAACAGAGAACCATGCCCTTAAAAGGCAGAATTCAAATACAACAATGCAATGTGGGATCTTCTTAGCTTAAAAGGACAGAAAAAGCAAGCTCTGACACAGCTGTGAAAAACAGGTAGTACATTAAAATTAAGGGACAAACTTCCAGTAAAGAGACAAAAGCCTTATATAATGAATGCATATAACATGAATATCTGTGATCAACTACTCCAAACATGCACCAGCACAGAAAGAGGCTGACAAGATTTTTTTCAACAAAAGAGAAATAATGTTTCTAGCAAAAAAGAATAAATATGGTATCTAGCCTAGCAAAATGAAGGTAGCACAGGGATATAAGCGGCTTTGATAAATACCTTTCAGTACATCTGGAAAAGCCCCTCAGGAGTGATCAAAGTTCAGAGGGAATCCAAAGAGCGTGTCATGCAGCTTTCCATAGTAACAGAAGTTGTCACAGAGGTACAGCAGCTTACTTCTCTCCCTCAGTACCATCTTCATGCTCTAACCAGGGCATTAACTAAGAATGTATGGATCTGGCTCCTCAATAAGAAGTAAGGGATCTGCTAGATGTTAAAATGCAGGGACAAAAACACCTGGTTTCCACTCCCCAGATCCAAAGAAAGAACTGCTCAACAGACCCTTCTGGGATACCATTAATCACTGGTCTCCACTTGGTCAGTCTCACTGGTTGAGTGCAACCACACATCCTATTCCTTACCCACTGCGTGGTCCATCCATCAACTCTGTTTCTCCATTTCAGAGACAAGGATGTGTGAGGCAGTATCAAATGACTTCATAGAACCATAGAATATCCTGAGTTGGAAGAGACACACAAGGATTATAGAATGACCTGGGATGGAAAAGACCTTAAAGATCACGTATTTCCAACTGGTCTGCCATGGGCAGGGACCAGGATGCCCAGGGCCTCATCCAAACTGGACTTGAACCACCTCCAGAGGTGGAGCATCCACAGCTTCTCTGGACAACCTGTGCTAGTGCCTCACCACTCTCTGAGTGAAGCATTTCCTCCTCACCTCTAATCTAAATCTATCCTCCTTTAATTTAAAACCCTTTCCCCTGTCCTGTCATTATGTGCCTGAGCAAAAAGCTTTTATAAGCCCCCTTTAAGTAATGAAAAGCTGCAAAGAGGTCTTCCCAGAGCCCCTCTCCTCTTTAGGGTGAACAGCCCCAGCTCTCTCAGCCTTTCTCCATTGGAGAAACTGATCTAGTGACCCAAATCACAGTTCACCTGCACAGTTCACCTGCACAGGCCCAGATATGTTCTGGATGTACAGTATTGGCTTCAGGCTGTGCTGTGCGTTTGCCAAGGCTGCAGGACAAACTGCCAGCTCACTGCAATTTAGGAAACCTGTAGGCAGCTCCCACTTGTCACCAGTTACCATGCCACGTGGCTTTCGTTGCCTTTAAACCTGCAGCAAGAAGTTCTTCTGTGTACATCCTTTCTGTTTGACTGTTGAAAGGATGCATGGAGTGTTTTTCTTTTAAGAAAATCCTATATCCCTTCCAGGGATTGGGTCTGAACAGCATGTTGGTCAGAGCCCTGTTTGGATCTGCACAACCCAGTGTTCCCTGCACCTGAGGGGATGTAAGATTTTCTATGCTAGCCTCTCCTTCTTTATGTTACCTCTAATAAATGGCATTTTAAGTGATAGTTTGCAGAGTCTGAGTGCCTATTTTACTGGGATCATGAAGAAACAGCACCTCCTGGTGCAAAAGTCAAGGGCCACCAAGGTGATCAAGGGACTGGAGCACTCTTCCTCTGACAAGAGGCTGAGAGAGATGAGACCACGTGGCATGGAGGAGTCCCAGGGGGGATATGATCAATGCGTACAAACACCCGAAGGGAGGACGCAATGAAGATGGAGCCACGCTGCCACGGGTGGTGCCCAGTGCCAGTACAAGAGGCAACAGGCAAAAACTAGAACCCAGGGGGTCCACCCTGAGCACCAGGAAGCACCCCACCACTGTGCATGCAATGGAGCACCAGCAAAAACCACCCAAAGGCAACACTGCCCCCCTGCCCCACCAGTGACCCCCAAAAGCTGCCTGGACACGGTCCTGGGTAACTTATCCTAGGTGAAACTGCCCAAACAGGGGGGCTGGACTGGATGACCCCCAGAGGTTCCCCCCATCCCCAACCAGCCTGCGACCCTGTGAAAATGGATGACAAAGACTGGGGAGACCTGAAGGGGAAATGGGAAAGCACAACCAAACTCCAGAGTTCCAAAAAAGAGAGGGGGACACACACTGGTTTGCTTTTATTCTTGGTTGCTTTTGCTTTTTTATTATTTTTACTATTTTTATTATTTTTATTATTTTGCATAGTTATTTAGAACTCTTTATTTCCCACTCCCGACGAAGAGTCCTAAGGAAGCATCTACACTGGACCTCAGCTCCAAAGTCCAGCACTTCTTCCTCCTGTTGGAAGGGACGTCTTCTGCTTCTCCAGAGGAACAGCTGCCTCTCTCGCTTCTGTGGCACCACCCGGAGGTCCCAAGGAGCCCGCAGGCTGTCGGACAGACTCCTCCTGTTGACCCTGGTGCTGCAGCTCAGAGGACGCCAGTCCCTGTCCTCTCCTCTTGCTCAGGTCTCAGCGCAGAGGAGATGCCATCTCTTTGGGAAGTGCTGGAGTGGGGGATGGCAAAGGAGGGATCCTCCAAGCTTTGGCTTGAAGAGTTGCCAGGAGGCAGATGTTACCTGGGAGTCCACCAGATGTTACTGGACTCGGGGCTCTCCCGGCTGATGGAAAGTGGCTTGCGGTCAACGCCTCCGCGGAGCGCGCCGTCTGGTGGGATAGGGAGAGCCCCTAGCGCTCCTGTGGATGTTAATGTGCCGTCTCCTCGGAGGCAGGCTGTGCACGATGGTGTGGTGCCCGGCCTGACCTGATGGAGGTGGATCCACGTCCATGGGTTGTTCTTCATCTGGACGTGGATCCACCTCCATGGGCTCCACGTCACCATCAGTGGTGTCCACTTCCATTGGCTCTACCTCACATCTCCTCCCCATGAGCCTATCTTCTTTAGGGGAGGAGGATCCATTCTTCCTCAATGGAAGATAAATTATTTGCTTAGCTCAAGCAAAATAAAATCTCTCTCCTCTGGGCCTCCTCCAACTCCTCTCTAGCTCTGGCCCTAGCCGCTCAGCGACTGAGGGTCTGGCCGCAGGGTCCCCCTATTTATAGGGGTTGGATGGAACGGCAGTGACATCGGGGCCATGGCAACGTGATTCTGACACTGTCCCATGGTGACCAAAACATGGCAGTGCTGGGAGGTGGGGCCGATGGCCTGAAAGCAGCCCCAGTTTTGGAGGAGGAGGAAGGATGGGTGTGCTGAGAGCCCCTTCCTGGGGATGGATGCCCTGGTTTGCCAGAGAAAATGCCTGCCCCTGGGGCACGGGGATCTGTGGGGTCTCCAGCTCCCTCTTCATCCTGTGCCTGGCATCCTTTTCCATTTGTCAACAGTGGCAAGAGTGTCCCAGCAGGGTTGGGCTTCTGCACTACTGCCCTGCTGCCTGCAAGTGGAGCCGCCCTGGGGCCCAACAGTAGCGGAGAGGGGTCAAAGCATGCCAACACCTTGCACACAGTGAAGGGAGACACAACGAATAAAAAACGGTTGAGTTTCATGGGTTGTGTGAGCCCTCCTTTCCTGTCCCATTTATGCTGTCCAAGGAGCGTGAGCGGGTGGCATCACCTCTGCTTCATCCCCCAGGGTGAGGTGTGGAAAGGAGAGGGCCTGGCATCCTCTGGGGTGCTGTGGTAGGTCCACAGGATGGGTTGGTTGGAGGGTCTGCAAGGTTCCTGGGGCCTGGTGGTGGTGGGGTTGTCCTGTGTGAGTACGGGAAGGCCAACTGGGGGCAGCCTGTTCTCCCCTCAGTTACCAAATGGGTGGCTGAAGAGGAAGACAGGCCCTCCATGGCCCTGCAGACAGAGGAGCTGGAGATCAACCGAGCCTCTAGATAAGTGGTTAGGCCAGATTTGACCTCTGCAAGGGAGGTCTTGGTAGGAGGAGGGCTGACGGGGAAGTGGCACATGTGCATAGGTTTCTGTCTGCCACCATCAACTGTTTCCTATGCACCTCAAGGACTGGGGAAAGGTTCAGAGCCTAACATCAGGTAAAGAGGAAAGGGAGGTGTTTCTGTTTCCTGTACAGTAACTAAATTACAAGCAACGTGCCAAGAAGTTGTACAGACTTCTTAGTCTTCTTTCTTAGTTGCACTAAGAAAAACTAAGCTGGTTGTCGTGGTGTTTCTGTTGATGGCTTGATGTGCCTGTGTTGCCATGGTTGCAGGTGATTCCAACATGCCATTTTCATGGCTGGGCCCAGGGGTTTTCTTTCACAGCTTGCAGAGATGCAGCAGGAGGTCATACTGACTGATTCTTGGCTTCTTTGCTTCCTTTGGCTCCTGCCTTTTTGTGAAGGCCTCTGGTGTGGACCACATGTAAAGGACACGTTGACAGTTCTGCAGGTTCTATTGCGTCAAGATCAGTCACCTTGGGATAAACTGGAGAGGATGGAGACCCCGCAGGCTCTGGGCACGGCTTCCATGCCTGGGCACCCTCACGGGGACGAGCCTTCTCCTTTGCCCAGCTGCGAGTTGTCCATCCTCCAGCATGGGCCTGCTGCCTCTCATCTTTTCACCGAGTGCATGCTCTTCTCCTACGCTCCCAGTAGGCATCTGTAGGCAACACCCAGGTGTGTCCCCCCATCTCTCCCTCCCTCGAGTTAGAACATTATACAAACACAGAGAGATCCGAAGGACTAAAACTGCATACATGGCTGAAATTTGAACAGAACAACAAAATAGAGAACCATGCCCTTAAAAGGCAGAATTCAAATACAACAATGCAATGTGGGATCTTCTTAGCTTAAAAGGACAGAAAAAGCAAGCTCTGACACAGCTGTGAAAAACAGGTAGTACATTAAAATTAAGGGACAAACTTCCAGTAAAGAGACAAAAGCCTTATATAATGAATGCATATAACATGAATATCTGTGATCAACTACTCCAAACATGCACCAGCACAGAAAGAGGCTGACAAGACTTTTTTCAACAAAAGAGAAATAATGTTTCTAGCAAAAAAGAATAAATATCGTATCTAGCCTAGCAAAATGAAGGTAGCACAGGGATATAAGCGGCTTTGATAAATACCTTTCAGTACATCTGGAAAAGCCCCTCAGGAGTGATCAAAGTTCAGAGGGAATCCAAAGAGCGTGTCATGCAGCTTTCCATAGTAACAGAAGTTGTCACAGAGGTACAGCAGCTTACTTCTCTCCCTCAGTACCATCTTCATGCTCTAACCAGGGCATTAACTAAGAATGTATGGATCTGGCTCCTCAATAAGAAGTAAGGGATCTGCTAGGTGTTAAAATGCAGGGACAAAAACACCTGGTTTCCACTCCCCAGATCCAAAGAAAGAACTGCTCAACAGACCCTTCTGGGATACCATTAATCACTGGTCTCCACTTGGTCAGTCTCACTGGTTGAGTGCAACCACACATCCTATTCCTTACCCACTGCGTGGTCCATCCATCAACTCTGTTTCTCCATTTTAGAGACAAGGATGTGTGAGGCAGTATCAAATGACTTCATAGAACCATAGAATATCCTGAGTTGGAAGAGACACACAAGGATTATAGAATGACCTGGGATGGAAAAGACCTTAAAGATCACATATTTCCAACTGGTCTGCCATGGGCAGGGACCAGGATGCCCAGGGCCTCATCCAAACTGGACTTGAACCACCTCCAGAGGTGGAGCATCCACAGCTTCTCTGGACAACCTGTGCTAGTGCCTCACCACTCTCTGAGTGAAGCATTTCCTCCTCACCTCTAATCTAAATCTATCCTCCTTTAATTTAAAACCCTTTCCCCTGTCCTGTCATTATGTGCCTGAGCAAAAAGCTTTTATAAGCCCCCTTTAAGTAATGAAAAGCTGCAAAGAGGTCTTCCCAGAGCCCCTCTCCTCTTTAGGGTGAACAGCCCCTGCTCTCTCAGCCTTTCTCCATTGGAGAAACTGATCTAGTGACCCAAATCACAGTTCACCTGCACAGTTCACCTGCACAGGCCCAGATATGTTCTGGATGTACAGTATTGGCTTCAGGCTGTGCTGTGCGTTTGCCAAGGCTGCAGGACAAACTGCCAGCTCACTGCAATTTAGGAAACCTGTAGGCAGCTCCCACTTGTCACCAGTTACCATGCCACGTGGCTTTCGTTGCCTTTAAACCTGCAGCAAGAAGTTCTTCTGTGTACATCCTTTCTGTTTGACTGTTGAAAGGATGCATGGAGTGTTTTTCTTTTAAGAAAATCCTATATCCCTTCCAGGGATTGGGTCTGAACAGCATGTTGGTCAGAGCCCTGTTTGGATCTGCACAACCCAGTGTTCCCTGCACCTGAGGGGATGTAAGATTTTCTATGCTAGCCTCTCCTTCTTTATGTTACCTCTAATAAATGGCATTTTAAGTGATAGTTTGCAGAGTCTGAGTGCCTATTTTACTGGGATCATGAAGAAACAGCACCTCCTGGTGCAAAAGTCAAGGGCCACCAAGGTGATCAAGGGACTGGAGCACTCTTCCTCTGACAAGAGGCTGAGAGAGATGAGACCACGTGGCATGGAGGAGTCCCAGGGGGGATATGATCAATGCGTACAAACACCCGAAGGGAGGACGCAATGAAGATGGAGCCACGCTGCCACGGGTGGTGCCCAGTGCCAGTACAAGAGGCAACAGGCAAAAACTAGAACCCAGGGGGTCCACCCTGAGCACCAGGAAGCACCCCACCACTGTGCATGCAATGGAGCACCAGCAAAAACCACCCAAAGGCAACAGTGCCCCCCTGCCCCCCCAGTGACCCCCAAAAGCTGCCTGGACACGGTCCTGGGTAACTTATCCTAGGTGAAACTGCCCAAACAGGGGGGCTGGACTGGATGACCCCCAGAGGTTCCCCCCATCCCCAACCAGCCTGCGACCCTGTGAAAATGGATGACAAAGACTGGGGAGACCTGAAGGGGAAATGGGAAAGCACAACCAAACTCCAGAGTTCCAAAAAAGAGAGGGGGACACACACTGGTTTGCTTTTATTCTTGGTTGCTTTTGCTTTTTTATTATTTTTACTATTTTTATTATTTTTATTATTTTGCATAGTTATTTAGAACTCTTTATTTCCCACTCCCGACGAAGAGTCCTAAGGAAGCATCTACACTGGACCTCAGCTCCAAAGTCCAGCACTTCTTCCTCCTGTTGGAAGGGACGTCTTCTGCTTCTCCAGAGGAACAGCTGCCTCTCTCGCTTCTGTGGCACCACCCGGAGGTCCCAAGGAGCCCGCAGGCTGTCGGACAGACTCCTCCTGTTGACCCTGGTGCAGCAGCAGCTCAGAGGACGCCAGTCCCTGTCCTCTCCTCTTGCTCAGGTCTCAGCGCAGAGGAGATGCCATCTCTTTGGGAAGTGCTGGAGTGGGGGATGGCAAAGGAGGGATCCTCCAAGCTTTGGCTTGAAGAGTTGCCAGGAGGCAGATGTTACCTGGGAGTCCACCAGATGTTACTGGACTCGGGGCTCTCCCGGCTGATGGAAAGTGGCTTGCGGTCAACGCCTCCGCGGAGCGCGCCGTCTGGTGGGATAGGGAGAGCCCCTAGCGCTCCTGTGGATGTTAATGTGCCGTCTCCTCGGAGGCAGGCTGTGCACGATGGTGTGGTGTCCGGCCTGCCCTGATGGAGGTGGATCCACGTCCATTGGTTGTTCTTCATCTGGACGTGGATCCACCTCCATGGGCTCCACGTCACCATCAGTGGTGTCCACTTCCATTGGCTCTACCTCACATCTCCTCCCCATGAGCCTCATCTTCTTTAGGGGAGGAGGATCCATTCTTCCTCAATGGAAGATAAATTATTTGCTTAGCTCAAGCAAAATAAAATCACGCTCCTCTGGGCCTCCTCCAACTCCTCTCTAGCTCTGGCCCTAGCCGCTCAGCGACTGAGGGTCTGGCCGCAGGGTCCCCCTATTTATAGGGGTTGGATGGAACGGCAGTGACATCGGGGCCATGGCAACGTGATTCTGACACTGTCCCATGGTGACCAAAACATGGCAGTGCTGGGAGGTGGGGCCGATGGCCTGAAAGCAGCCCCAGTTTTGGAGGAGGAGGAAGGATGGGTGTGCTGAGAGCCCCTTCCTGGGGATGGATGCCCTGGTTTGCCAGAGAAAATGCCTGCCCCTGGGGCACGGGGATCTGTGGGGTCTCCAGCTCCCTCTTCATCCTGTGCCTGGCATCCTTTTCCATTTGTCAACAGTGGCAAGAGTGTCCCAGCAGGGTTGGGCTTCTGCACTACTGCCCTGCTGCCTGCAAGTGGAGCCGCCCTGGGGCCCAACAGTAGCGGAGAGGGGTCAAAGCATGCCAACACCTTGCACACAGTGAAGGGAGACACAACGAATAAAAAACGGTTGAGTTTCATGGGTTGTGTGAGCCCTCCTTTCCTGTCCCATTTATGCTGTCCAAGGAGCGTGAGCGGGTGGCATCACCTCTGCTTCATCCCCCAGGGTGAGGTGTGGAAAGGAGAGGGCCTGGCATCCTCTGGGGTGCTGTGGTAGGTCCACAGGATGGGGTGGTTGGAGGGTCTGCAAGGTTCCTGGGGCCTGGTGGTGGTGGGGTTGTCCTGTGTGAGTACGGGAAGGCCAACTGGGGGCAGCCTGTTCTCCCCTCAGTTACCAAATGGGTGGCTGAAGAGGAAGACAGGCCCTCCATGGCCCTGCAGACAGAGGAGCTGGAGATCAACCGAGCCTCTAGATAAGTGGTTAGGCCAGATTTGACCTCTGCAAGGGAGGTCTTGGTAGGAGGAGGGCTGACGGGGAAGTGGCACATGTGCATAGGTTTCTGTCTGCCACCATCAACTGTTTCCTATGCACCTCAAGGACTGGGGAAAGGTTCAGAGCCTAACATCAGGTAAAGAGGAAAGGGAGGTGTTTCTGTTTCCTGTACAGTAACTAAATTACAAGCAACGTGCCAAGAAGTTGTACAGACTTCTTAGTCTTCTTTCTTAGTTGCACTAAGAAAAACTAAGCTGGTTGTCGTGGTGTTTCTGTTGATGGCTTGATGTGCCTGTGTTGCCATGGTTGCAGGTGATTCCAACATGCCATTTTCATGGCTGGGCCCAGGGGTTTTCTTTCACAGCTTGCAGAGATGCAGCAGGAGGTCATACTGACTGATTCTTGGCTTCTTTGCTTCCTTTGGCTCCTGCCTTTTTGTGAAGGCCTCTGGTGTGGACCACATGTAAAGGACACGTTGACAGTTCTGCAGGTTCTATTGCGTCAAGATCAGTCACCTTGGGATAAACTGGAGAGGATGGAGACCCCGCAGGCTCTGGGCACGGCTTCCATGCCTGGGCACCCTCACGGGGACGAGCCTTCTCCTTTGCCCAGCTGCGAGTTGTCCATCCTCCAGCATGGGCCTGCTGCCTCTCATCTTTTCACCGAGTGCATGCTCTTCTCCTACGCTCCCAGTAGGCATCTGTAGGCAACACCCAGGTGTGTCCCCCCATCTCTCCCTCCCTCGAGTTAGAACATTATACAAACACAGAGAGATCCGAAGGACTAAAACTGCATACATGGCTGAAATTTGAACAGAACAACAAAACAGAGAACCATGCCCTTAAAAGGCAGAATTCAAATACAACAATGCAATGTGGGATCTTCTTAGCTTAAAAGGACAGAAAAAGCAAGCTCTGACACAGCTGTGAAAAACAGGTAGTACATTAAAATTAAGGGACAAACTTCCAGTAAAGAGACAAAAGCCTTATATAATGAATGCATATAACATGAATATCTGTGATCAACTACTCCAAACATGCACCAGCACAGAAAGAGGCTGACAAGACTTTTTTCAACAAAAGAGAAATAATGTTTCTAGCAAAAAAGAATAAATATGGTATCTAGCCTAGCAAAATGAAGGTAGCACAGGGATATAAGCGGCTTTGATAAATACCTTTCAGTACATCTGGAAAAGCCCCTCAGGAGTGATCAAAGTTCAGAGGGAATCCAAAGAGCGTGTCATGCAGCTTTCCATAGTAACAGAAGTTGTCACAGAGGTACAGCAGCTTACTTCTCTCCCTCAGTACCATCTTCATGCTCTAACCAGGGCATTAACTAAGAATGTATGGATCTGGCTCCTCAATAAGAAGTAAGGGATCTGCTAGATGTTAAAATGCAGGGACAAAAACACCTGGTTTCCACTCCCCAGATCCAAAGAAAGAACTGCTCAACAGACCCTTCTGGGATACCATTAATCACTGGTCTCCACTTGGTCAGTCTCACTGGTTGAGTGCAACCACACATCCTATTCCTTACCCACTGAGTGGTCCATCCATCAACTCTGTTTCTCCATTTCAGAGACAAGGATGTGTGAGGCAGTATCAAATGACTTCATAGAACCATAGAATATCCTGAGTTGGAAGAGACACACAAGGATTATAGAATGACCTGGGATGGAAAAGACCTTAAAGATCACGTATTTCCAACTGGTCTGCCATGGGCAGGGACCAGGATGCCCAGGGCCTCATCCAAACTGGACTTGAACCACCTCCAGAGGTGGAGCATCCACAGCTCCTCTGGACAACCTGTGCTAGTTCCTCACCACTCTCTGAGTGAAGCATTTCCTCCTCACCTCTAATCTAAATCTATCCTCCTTTAAAACCGTTTCCCCTGTCCTGTCATTATGTGCCTGAGCAAAAAGCTTTTATAAGCCCCCTTTAAGTAATGAAAAGCTGCAAAGAGGTCTTCCCAGAGCCCCTCTCCTCTTTAGGTTGAACAGCCCCAGCTCTCTCAGCCTTTCTCCATTGGAGAAACTAATCTAGTGACCCAAATCACAGTTCACCTGCACAGTTCACCTGCACAGGCCCAGATATGTTCTGGATGTACAGTATTGGCTTCAGGCTGTGCTGTGCGTTTGCCAAGGCTGCAGGACAAACTGCCAGCTCACTGCAATTTAGGAAACCTGTAGGCAGCTCCCACTTGTCACCAGTTACCATGCCACGTGGCTTTCGTTGTCTTTAAACCTGCAGCAAGAAGTTCTTCTGTGTACATCCTTTCTGTTTGACTGTTGAAAGGATGCATGGAGTGTTTTTCTTTTAAGAAAATCCTATATCCCTTCCAGGGATTGGGTCTGAACAGCATGTTGGTCAGAGCCCTGTTTGGATCTGCACAACCCAGTGTTCCCTGCACCTGAGGGGGTGTAAGATTTTCTATGCTAGCCTCTCCTTCTTTATGTTACCTCTAATAAATGACATTTTAAGTGACAGTTTGCAGAGTCTGAGTGCCTATTTTACTGGGATCATGAAGAAACAGCACCTCCTGGTGCAAAAGTCAAGGGCCACCAAGGTGATCAAGGGACTGGAGCACTCTTCCCCTGACAAGAGGCTGAGAGAGATGAGACCACGTGGCATGGAGGAGTCCCAGGGGGGATATGATCAATGCGTACAAACACCCGAAGGGAGGACGCAATGAAGATGGAGCCACGCTGCCACGGGTGGTGCCCAGTGCCAGTACAAGAGGCAACAGGCAAAAACTAGAACCCAAGGGGTCCACCCTGAGCACCAGGAAGCACCCCACCACTGTGCATGCAATGGAGCACCAGCAAAAACCACCCAAAGGCAACACTGCCCGCCTGCCCCCCCAGTGACCCCCAAAAGCTGCCTGGACAGTGTCCTGGGTAACTTATCCTAGGTGGAACTGCCCAAACAGGGGGGCTGGACTGGATGACCCCCAGAGGTTCCCCCCATCCCCAACCAGCCTGCGACCCTGTGAAAATGGATGACAAAGACTGGGGAGACCTGAAGGGGAAATGGGAAAGCACAACCAAACTCCAGAGTTCCAAAAAAGAGAGGTGGACACACACTGGTTTGCTTTTATTCTTGGTTGCTTTTGCTTTTTTATTATTTTTACTATTTTCATTATTTTTATTATTTTGCATAGTTATTTAGAACTCTTTATTTCCCACTCCCGACGAAGAGTCCTAAGGAAGCATCTACACTGGACCTCAGCGCCAAAGTCCAGCACTTCTTCCTCCTGTTGGAAGGGACGTCTTCTGCTTCTCCAGAGGAACAGCTGCCTCTCTCGCTTCTGTGGCACCACCCGGAGGTCCCAAGGAGCCCGCAGGCTGTCGGACAGACTCCTCCTGTTGACCCTGGTGCAGCAGCAGCTCAGAGGACGCCAGTCCCTGTCCTCTCCTCTTGCTCAGGTCTCAGCGCAGAGGAGATGCCATCTCTTTGGGAAGTGCTGGAGTGGGGGATGGCAAAGGAGGGATCCTCCAAGCTTTGGCTTGAAGAGTTGCCAGGAGGCAGATGTTACCTGGGAGTCCACCAGATGTTACTGGACTCGGGGCTCTCCCGGCTGATGGAAATTGGCTTGCGGTCAATGCCTCCGCGGAACGCGCCGTCTGGTGGGGTAGGGAGAGCCCCTAGTGCTCCTGTGGGTGTTAATTTGCTGTCTCTTCAGAGGCAGGCTGTGCACGATGGTGTGGTGTCCGGCCTGCCCTGATGGAGGTGGATCCACGTCCATTGGTTGTTCTTCATCTGGACGTGGATCCACCTCCATGGGCTCCACGTCACCATCAGTGGTGTCCACTTCCATTGGCTCTACTTCACATCTCCTCCCCATGAGCCTCATCTTCTTTAGGGGAAGAGGATCTATTCTTCCTCAATGGAAGATAAATTATTTGCTTAGCTCAAGCAAAATAAAATCTCTCTCCTCTGGGCCTCCTCCAACTCCTCTCTAGCTCTGGCCCTAGCCGCTCAGCGACTGAGGGTCTGGCCGCAGGGTCCCCCTATTTATAGGGGTTGGATGGAACGGCAGTGACATCGGGGCCATGGCAACGTGATTCTGACACTGTCCCATGGTGACCAAAACATGGCAGTGCTGGGAGGTGGGGCCGATGGCCTGAAAGCAGCCCCAGTTTTGGAGGAGGAGGAAGGATGGGTGTGCTGAGAGCCCCTTCCTGGGGATGGATGCCCTGGTTTGCCAGAGAAAATGCCTGCCCCTGGGGCACGGGGATCTGTGGGGTCTCCAGCTCCCTCTTCATCCTGTGCCTGGCATCCTTTTCCATTTGTCAACAGTGGCAAGAGTGTCCCAGCAGGGTTGGGCTTCTGCACTACTGCCCTGCTGCCTGCAAGTGGAGCCGCCCTGGGGCCCAACAGTAGCGGAGAGGGGTCAA
Organism: Anas acuta; assembly: GCF_963932015.1. Classification (NCBI taxonomy): domain Eukaryota; kingdom Metazoa; phylum Chordata; class Aves; order Anseriformes; family Anatidae; genus Anas; species Anas acuta. Next base: position 48,753,464 of record NC_088980.1, on the reverse strand, counting down.
AGCATGCCAACACCTTGCACACAGTGAAGGGAGACACAACGAATAAAAAACGGTTGAGTTTCAGCACATAAACTCAAGGGAGGAATTGGTAACACAGCAGGTGTTTTTCATGGATGGGTGAGGAACTTCTTGGGGCCATCTTTTCAGAACACTGATCATCACCAATTACTTGTGCTATGTGACAAAAAAACTTTTCCAATCACACATCTTTCTGAAACTAGAGACCTATAGTTAAACTCAGTGATTTTGACTTGCATGTATTAATCCTTTTTCTCCCCACTCTTATATTTATCCTCTGACCTTTTTGCAGATTATAAAACAATACACTAGAAACCCAGCATGCCTCTGGTTTAGATTTTTATAGTATGTAACAACAAAGCAATATTTTGCTTAAAGAATCATAGTCCAACACTTGGCTCCACAGAGAACCAGCCAAAAATCAAAGCATATGTATGTGATCATTGTCCAAATACTTCTTGAGCCCTGGCATGATTGGTGCCATGACCACTTCCCTGGGGAGCCAATTGCAGTGATCAGCCACCCTCTCAGTGAAGAACATTTTCCTGATATCTAGCTTGAACTTGTGTTGTCGCAGCTTCATGCTATTCCCTTGGGTCCTATCGCTGGTCGTCAGAGAGAAGAGGGGCACCTGCCCCTCTGATTCTGCTCATGAGGAAGACCTCATTGAGGTCTTCTCTCAGTGTTACTTCTCTAGGTTGAACAAACCAAGTGATTTCAGTTGCTCCTCATACGTCTTCCTCTCTAGAAACCTCACCATCTTTGTAGCCTTGCTTTGGACACTCTCTAATAATTTTATGTCCTTTTTATACTGTGGTGTCCAAAATTGCACACAATATTTGAGGGGATGCTGCACCAGCACAAAGAAAGCAGAGCTGGGCAATCTCTTCCCTCAACCGCCTAACAGTGCTGTGCTTGATGCCCCCCATGGTACAGTTGGCCCTCCATCCTCCTGTCCCCCAGCCTGTATGTATAGCTAGGGTTGGTGATTTGTACAAGTCCAGGTTGATGACATCAGTTGCTTTTCCCTTATCCACCAGTGCTGTAAACCCTGTTGTAAAAGGGCATCAAATTTGTCAGGCATTATTTGCACATAGTGAAGCCATATTGGCTATCAACAATCACTCCTCTGTTTTCCATGTGCCTTAGCATAGCTTCTGGGAGGATCTGCCTCATGATCGTGGTTGGCACAGAGATGAGACTGACTGGTTTGTAGTTCCCTGGGTCTTTCCTTTTTTTTTTTTTTTTTTTTTTTTTTTTAAGTAAATTAATAAATTGGGGGTTATATTTCCACTTTTCAGTCTCTTTTCTCTGAAACAATTCTCAAATTTCTGCTTTCTTCTCTTTGTTTTTCTTCTTTATACCAAGTCAATATCTGACAAAAACAATATTTTGTTCATAGATTCATCTTCCTCAAGTCCCTGTGTTATCTGTAAAACAATTTCAATTCTTTCAGCCAGCACATTTGGTGCCTGTCCCAAAAGTAGCTGATTTTTTTTCTTGATGTTGTCCAGGTTCCTGGTATACAGTTTTACCAGGGATGACTGGACTGATTGAAGTCCTCCAGAATTCTGATTTTCATTGCTCCTTCATCAGTATAGATGTATACAAGAAATAAAAGAAAAATGTCTTCTTGAGACAGGCTTTCTAAGAGACATCATTCTTTTTCTTCTGTTACCCTCTTACCTGAGAAGGAGCTTGAGAGAGGTTTAAAACTGTTCTGTCTCATCCTAGAAGGTTTCTTCCTATTCCTTGGAATCTACATTTCACCTCTCCAATTTTAATTTTAATTTTAATTTTAATTTTAATTTTAATTTTAATTTTAATTTTTTATTTTTTATTTTATTTTATTTTATTTTATTATTTTTTTCCAGTGTCAGACTGAATTTCTCTTGGCCAGTGTAATCTAGCGCTGTAATATTCCAAGAGTTTGCATTTTCATTTTATTTCAGCATCTCCCCATTGGTGGGTGGTATGCTCTTGATATGCAGTTCCAGGTCACTGACTTTCTGCTTGCACAGGTTCTCTGGCCAAGAGCTGCATGGCAGTCTCAGAATCATCTGTTTTGTGATTACAGAAGTGCTACTATTCTGCATATGTTTGACCAGCACATGCTTGGAGTAGAGGTTATGGATACATTTAATTTTCAGCTTGTCTCTTAGCACTGAAGCATTCCCTGCACGTTTTTTTTTTTTTATTATTATTATTTTATTTTTGTTTTTTTTTTTCCTTCCTTTGATATTTTTGTTTACTGTTAAATGCTACATTCTTTAAAGGCAAAGAAAGTTGTCTGCAAATTTTGTTAGCAGATTTTCTAGATTCAAAAGTATTGCATATTATAGCATTTACACCTCTCCCCTCCTGCCCCGTATAAATGCATTGTTTGTGTCTGGGAAATGGAGTCAATGAAAGTATAGTAATCAATAGTCCAACCCATGCCAAGTGGATCTTGAATCTGTATCTGCTGACCTATTTTTGTCCTGTCTGTCTTCACCATGGATATTTGCTCAGTTTTGATTCACAAGTACTGGTTCTGCTTTCTCGCTGGGTGGTATCACTTCATAAATATTTCTACATCTTGCCTATGGTCCCAGAACACTGTATTTCCAATATTTTGAAAGTGCTTGCTGAGAAGTCATTTGGCTTTTTATCAAATGGCCGCAGCCCAGCAATAAGCTATAGGTGACATTTTTAATATGAAGATGGCAGGTCTGATGACTGAAACTGGGCATTTAATGTTTTCCCTAGAATATCTTATTTGTGCAAAAGGAAAATAAATACAACAACAAACACAGTTTGGTAGTTTAAAAAAAAAAAACAAAAAAAAACACTTTCAGAATTGAAGGAGTAATATAATATTAAAAACAATATTTGTTGTTTTTGAAATTCTGATATAGCCATTTCTGTATTTTTTTTTCCACTTTAGTTTTCAGGTTAAATTTAACAAAGAAATTAGATGCTGCTTATGGTATGACTGATTTAGAGAAACTGCCATTATCTTTTTAGCCTAGAAGTTAAAGCATTCATATTCGGTGAGTTAGACAACACTGTTTTTCTCTTCCTGTTTCCTGACTGAAAACAAGTCCTTAGACCAAAGAACTTCCTTTTCTAGGAGCAGACTTCACGTTCCCATGCTAACACTTCATTTGGTCTTACTCATCATACTGTAAATATGCTCTGAGGTGATGACCTCTCAACACTCTCACCTGAACCCCATAATCTTAGGCAAGGCATAATAAGAGTACCCAAGTAAAGAGGATTGTGAAGCCTGCTGGTGAGGTTACTTGCCTGGAAAGTAAGCCACCTTTTTTTCCACTACTGTTTTCATATATGAATTAGTTTATTTAGGCTAACAATGTGCCTCTCACTGCATATTGCAGTTAAAATATTGATACCAGGTCCAAAAATGCTCTTACAAGCTGAAACTGAAGTAATATAAAAACAATTATCAAAATGAAAGGCTGCATAAAATGTATAACTTCTGTAGCCAGACAGTATGCTAGCAGTATTTGTTTCCTGCTGTCTGGGAGGTCATCCGCCTTAACAGCATGAATATAGTTTTCAGACATATGAAACTAATTTACGAGGGACATTAAGAGCTTACAAAGGCAAGATAGAAATACAGAAGGAGGCAACGTAGAAAGTGTAGTCATCTTTGTCACCAAATAGCCTACAATTAAGAAAGACAATTGTATACTGCATGTAAATAAGTGTTTGTGTTCCAGGAAAAATGAAACACTCTCTTGTCTTCTTAAAACACTGCACCAAAATCTACTGTAGCTGATTTCCAATCTAATTCACATCCAATGGGTGTTTGTAAATTGCTTCATTATTTTCTGAAAGTGAATATGTAATCTCTGATATAGTACAAAATGTACTGAATTGTCAAATCTACATAAGGAGGTATTCTCAGAGACACTTTTCCTTAAACAAATTTATGATTTCAGCTAAACAAATGCGAAAGGGTGGGGTGGGGGGGAAAAAGCCAACAACAACCAAACCTAAGCTTTGCTTGTCCTTTTTAGCACTTAACAACTTAAACAAAGATAACTGACTCAGAACAAGTTTGAAATAAAATCTTCTTAATATAATATTTTGTATTTAAAAGCAAAATAAAACAATTAGCTGTCCATAGCATGTCCATGTGTCCATATATTCTTACTCATATATGGACACATGAATCCTCCAACATTGTTGAATCCATTGTTCCAGGATAAGGCATCAAACCTGGTTGATTTAATGACAGTATTTGGGAAACATTGACTTTCTGTTTTGTCCCATCCAGTGCTTGTGTTGACTTTGGATGCATTTTGATTGCTTATATAGAATTTGGCTGTTCTGTGTTTAGAATTGTAGTCAAGAAAGGCAAACAGCACTGAACCTCCAAGTAGGAATGCTCTGGCAGCCAATGTACCATTTTCAAGGGGAGAGAGTCTGTGCAAGTGTACTAAGCTTTTGGGAACAGTGGTGTAGCAGAGTGTTCCTAGTCAGGCAAAGATGTAGTGAGGGTGTTTGGTCTGGAGAGCTGTAACTGTGATTTTTTACATCCACAAGAAACTGGGTCTCAAATTCCACATCAAGTCAAAAGAGATTGTCCTACCATAAAAATGCTTTGCTGATAAAGAATCACTTTCTGCCTATGGAGAATATTTTGCTGAAATCTTGGCTTAGCTTACTTCCATAGTGGTTTATGTTTTTTTTTTTTTTTTTTTCCTGTACATACCAAAATGTGTGTAAGCATTTCAGTGGGTCAACCCCTTGCTACTAAAATTAGCATTTTTTCTTAACGATGTCTTGTTAACCTGACCATCAGTGAATTGTTTTTAAACAATTTTGGATCTCTGAATTGCTCTTACTGTGTTAAACTTGGGAAGATTTTCTTTGGAACAGCAGCAAGAGAGATTGTTTAATACTGTCTAAAGAACTGGAACAAAAAAGGTATTAGAGTGAGGGCAGGGTAGAAATACCACTTGATGTGGAGATAAGTAATTGTTTGGGCTCACAGAATCACAGAAGAGGTGTTGTGGGAAGGTAGCTCTGGAGAAAGTCTAGTCCAACCCCCTGCTCAAAGTAGAGCTGACTACAGCAGGTTGCCCAAGGTTGCACCCAGATGGGTTTTGAATATCCCTCAGGAAGGAGATATTCCAGGAGATCCAAAACTGCTCTGGGTGAGCTGTTCTTGTGTTTGACCATTCTCACAGTAAGAATATTTTTTCCATCTGTTTAAGTGGAATTTATTGTTTTTGAGTCTAAGCCTATTGCCCGTCGTCCATTAACTGAGGAGAGTTTCTTTCTGTTCTCTTTATTTTCTCTCATCAGGCATTATGAATGCTAAAGATGTATAAATTTTGCATATATATTGCATATGTGTTGCATTTACTGAGCTAAATGTCATGCAGAAATATCTTGGTTTAGTTTAGTAAGAAATCTAGTAAAAATTGAGTGGTTATGAAAATGCAGGTTTTATTTGTCTCTTCCTTCCTCTGCTTTGCTGGTATTGGTCTTCAAGGTGTAATGATATTGTATTAAAGCCATGATGAGGTTAAAGAGCTCTGACCACTACTGATTTCTAAGTGCATCAATACTTTCGGGAATATTTGCCAATCAGTGAGAAGGCAGGTTTTTGCTCAGTGAAGATGGTTGCAAGTAAAATTCTCAGCAGGTCTGGCAGTGAGGGATTTCTTAAAGGAATTGCTGCAAGGAATTTTGTTAAATTCCAATCTCAATTGCTTTGCTATAATTTTCTGTAGTGCAATTATTTGTTCTGTTTGGTATCAAAAATGATCATACTTATTGTGACTTAAGGCTCTGTGTAGTTTGTTAATTTCCTTAATTCTCCTTCCTGCTTTCTTTCTAGCAGCAGCAGCAGCTATGGGTATACAGAAAACAGACTGGATCCTTCTTTCAGGAATGTATTTGTTTTCCATTTTATTCCACTGCAGTGTCTGCTTGGAGGTTTCTCTCAGGACTAGACTGTTTAGTAGCACTTTTGATTTTATGGTATTCATATGATTCATAATCCTTCAATGTCTGGTGTGAAGGGAAACCTTAATCAGCAGAAAAAGAAATGTTAATGTTGGTATCATTTTACCGTTTAATGGTATGCTAGATATCAATCTGCTTCCATTTAGGAAAAGAAAAGCAGTGGTTTTGTTGTGAAAACTGCTTTATGTGATGTGATAAGAGCTCATATTCCCATCTGGCAAGAAGGAGCAGATCATTCAAATTATTGTAGCTAGCCCTGTGTTACTAGTGGGAAAGGGAATGAAACATTGCTATGGAAGTAAGTGAATTCATTACACTGAAGATGTCAAACATGGAGTTGACAGCCAGGATCCTCAACTACTGTACACAGTTTGGGATAATTACTGGTTAATACAAGTGAGAGTGAGAAATGGACTGAAAATTTTTTCCCTTCCCTTCCCTTCCCTTCCCTTCCCTTCCCTTCCCTTCCCTTCCCTTCCCTTCCCTTCCCTTCCCTTCCCTTCCCTTCCCTTCCCTTCCCTTCCCTTCCCTTCCCTTCCCTTCCCTTCCCTTCCCTTCCCTTCCCTTCCCTTCCCTTCCCTTCCCTTCCCTTCCCTTCCCTTCCCTTCCCTTCCCTTCCCTTCCCTTCCCTTCCCTTCCCTTCCCTTCCCTTCCCTTCCCCAAAGCTAAACAGGAGGACAAAAATTAATTGTTAAATTAATTTTTAATTAATAATTAAATTAATGTTTAAATTTATTAAAAATTAAATTTACAGCTTAAAATGCAGTGATATGTTAAGCTCCTGAATTGCAATATACTTCTGATACCTTCTGATACATCCCTAGATAACAGCACTGGAAACATATTAATATAAAAAATATGAAATAGAATAAATTAAGGGAAATCAAGTCAGTGAAAAATTAATATACAGCTTATACTTGATTTCAAATGCTTTGTGTCTTGGCATTTTACTTGGAGAATATTGCAACTCCTTTCCCTCATATAGAGATCAAATGCATTTCAGATAATTCAAGATTAATAAGGCTGCCTTTACTTTTTCTTTTTATCCCTCTGACATTCCAACTCTGTCAGTGTTTCTAACTCATTTTCTATATTGTTGACTTTTAGAGGCATACTTGCTCTCTTTGTCAGGGCCTCTAAATATTTGATTATTAAAATCAATGTGTTAGGTCATAGCAATCACTGTCATAAGGTCACTGGAAAACAATGATAGAAACCAGTGGTGACCATTACTCTACTGTCTTTCCTACATAGAAACATAAGGAGCTGAACCAAAATACACAGTACTTCACATTATTTGTGTGCTGGCTTTGCATGATGAAGACAGGCACAGTAGCCTATAGGCAGAATTAAACATTGAAAAAATCTCCCAAATGTTAAACATGTTCTGTATATGATACATCTTGTGTTCGCCCCTGCTTTTTTTGGACGGCATAGAAGCCATGCAGGCTGCTATGCTGCACAAAAAATAACAATAAAAATAAAAAAAGAATGAAAGGGAAAAAAAAGGAAAAAAAAGGAGGAAAAAAAAAAAAAAAAAGAGAGAGCTGGAAAAATAGGAAATGGCAGAAACAAGGCAATGGGAGGATGAATGATTGTGTGATGAATAAATGAATATGAAGGAAAGGGAATTTTGCTCCCCCATAAAGAGATAGCTTCTTCCATTGAAGCTTCTGTTTTCCAGAAACTACTTTATGTGTCTGCAAGCATGACTTGTCTCATATCCTGATCTCTTCCCCCTTCTTCCAGCTATTCCCCTTTTTCCCACCTGCCAACAAAGAGAACTAGAGAATGCAAATAAATTGCCTGTCTGAAATGGAGGCAGCTGTGGGCTTTGGTTGACATTAGTGTATTGTGGAGGGATACAGATGCACAATACTCATCAAACTTCTATCAATACTAATTTACTAATATCAATAATAATCCATTTCCCAGTGGATCAGCTTTCTCAAGCAGGGTCTGTGCACTACTTACAGCTCTCTGAGCTCTTCAACTAAGGTGCCAATAAAGCTGACCGCTGTTCTGGGGCTATTGACAGTTATTAAAAATGACCTTGATGTAATTTCATGCCTATCAAAACAAAGGCCATATGTTAAGGATTATGAAAAGCTACAGTGAAGGAAAGCAATGACAGGCTTCTGCTGGGTGAGGGTAGAGGGAGGTCAGCATATGTGAAGATTATTCGTTCCCCTCCTCTGCTTCTTTTCCTAAGGCACTGAGCCATGCCCCTTGGTAGGCAACTGTTATGCTAAAGGCATAATTGGAGCAATTTAGAGCTCAGGGGTACACTTTTTTAAAGATCTGTCATAGCATATCATCTCAACAGTTAATGTGGCGTAAAATATCATAAACACTGCTGAGGACCCTGGAGTCCCTGTGGCAGGGTCCAATCGATAAGACCCCGTGGATGATCTCTCTTCACTCACAAATAGAGGGCAATGTGAGGAACACTCTCGCTTTCTTATTCTGCCACTTTCTAGGCATACCAGGCTTTTACCTGGGTGGTTGTTCTTGCCCAGGCAAGAAATGATAGTTTTGTTGTGCCTGAGGCATGGTCATGAATAAGATCTCACAGAATTATGTGGAGATTGAGTCTCAATCCAACTACGTGGAGATTGAAATGCAAAATAAATTTATTCTTGTGAACAGTCAAAATACATATATATATTGCTGTAATATTCATATATGAAACCAAAGTTTGGAATCCAGAAAGTTCACAGGCAGTAAACTTTTTTCCTTTAATCTTAAAAATGAATCAGCAAGTTTCCACACTGACATTTTGTTTAGAAATTATTTACTTATTTTTCCTCTCTTGAATACGAAACTGCCCTCCCAACTCAGTAATTGTGCATGCAGATCTCAGGCTAGCTGCTTGTGCATGGAGCTGGTGCTTTGGCTCTATAACCCTAGATGTTACCCCCAGCATTGAAACCTGGGCTGGTTATTGCAATGTTTTAAAAGTGCTAAATAGCTGCTATCTCTAGAGTCATTTCAGTGAAATCCACCCCCTTCTGTGATACTGGAGGACCGAGGAGGATAATGCTCTGGGTGTCCCTGGTAACAGATTGCTGTCCTGGGGACAGGAGCAAGGCGACTCTGCTCTTACAGCCAGCCCCTAAACCAATGGTAAGACCTTCATGGGAGCTTTGTCAGTAGGAGAGGATGGACTTTAAATTACAATTTTCCAGGCAGCAATGAAATTTTAAGTTCATTATTTAACTGACTTGAAATAAATCACTTAGAGTCACACCAAACTAAAACTTTTTTTTTCTTTTTTTTTTTTTTATGTCAAGAAAATTAGGTAAAAATACTTCTAGGAAATCTACAGTTTTATGCAGGAAATTAGAAGATAGATTTTCCTGCAAAAAATTGGAGATTACTCTCTGACTTCAGTATTAATTTTATTTCCAGTTTCTTTTGTGTATGGCATCAGACAAGCAGCTGAATGTCTGCACCATTGTAAATACAGTGTTGGTCTTTTGGGACTGTTTGAATTAAAATGTTAATATTAATTATTTTTAAACTTATTAAATTTGCAGTAATCTGAAAAAGGATATAACTTTTTTTTTTTAAAGAAATCTTAAGGATCTTACTGGTGGTCTGGCTTGTATGTAACAGCATATAATAACTTTTTTTTTTTTTCTTTTTTTCATTTAAGGGTCTTTATAGCATGAGACTGTACTCCAAAACTACAATTGGAGTTGTGTTCCCTCTCATAGGTGTGTCACATCTCCCAGCCTCTTTTGCTCATGCCCACACATTTGTCCTTTCTTCTGTGTGGCTCCAAAGTGTCAGTAGGTTGGACTGTGGACTCATGCACTTGAAAATTCATTTAGTGGCAAAAAAGACTGGAGAAAAAGGGGATTTTCCCTTTTTCAACTGCTTATCTCCATCCAGTTCACCATGAAACTGCATGTAGTTTTGTGCTGACTCAGGACTTTGAGCAACATTTGAAGGTGGAAGGAAACCACTTGAGGAGTGAGCAAGTCAGGGATTATACTTCATGTACTGAAATGCATCATGTGCAGCCTAACGCTGCTGGATTAAATTATTAGTTTAATGGGGTGACTAACATTGCTGACCATTACTCTCATTCAAAAAGTTTCTCTTGACTTCTAAGTAAGTTGCAAAGGGAAACTGAAGTGTTGAAGCCTGTCTAGGGACAATCTTATTGTTTTCTTTCCAAGACTCAATTTTGTTGAAACAGAAAACATGACATATGGTTTGGTTTATTGAGTAAACAACTACTTCATCTCTAAATGACTGTTTAGAGTATGTGCACTGCTGGTAACTAACCTTTGTAATCAAACATTACCTAGAAATTGCTACAGATGTATACACATGCTTTTCTAGATGAACTTAAAAGCCTTGAAAATTTAATTAAAAGAATGTTAAGGTGTTACGCATATGCTTACAGTTTCTATGAATGTCTGAAGCTCTCTGTTATTCTTTTTAAAAATTCATTTTTGAGGTATTATTTTACTGGGAAGCTTGAACCAGTATGTGCATTCCCTATACAATAACATTTTTATATCGTACCATCTGTAATGTACATATTCTTGCAAGGTCTCTGTGAGGGAGAGAAGTATTATTATAATTAAATTTAAAAATGACCTAGAAAATACTCATAATAAAAATATTTGTGTAAGTCACTGTTGAATTTTAGGGGATCTTTAAAGAAATAGTTGTGTAAAGAAGGGCAATTTATTCATTTAGTTGGACAGGTACATTTGGAGAAAAGAAGTTTCCCTTAACATGTAAAATCTTAAAAAAGGTTAAAGAAAATGGTGAAGAACTCATTCCTTTGGAGAGAGGAAGTATTCCCACCCATGTCATTGCTTTACATTAGGATTTATTTGCATTGTCACCTATACAGAGAAGAAAATAGAATTTCCTTTAGCGCTTCACCTTTGGGAGAATTCACATCTTTTAGTGTATTTACACAAGCAAGTCTCTCTGAATGTTGACAAGGTCTAAGCTTCCACTTCATAAGATATTTTTTCACTAATACTACCACACAGCGGTATAATTATGCATAAAAAAAAGACTCATATAACTAATGAAGACAAAAACTGCTTAGACTCAGCCTTAGATGTGCACCTGGTAATAATAATGCAAATGACTCCCATGACTAAAGAAAATCTTTAAAAAAAACAAAGTATAGAATAAATAAATAAAAATACAAATAAAAGCATAATATAGTAAAAAAAAAAAACAACAAAAAAACAAAAAAAAAACAAAAAAACAGAAAACAAACTTAGTAAAGATCAGATTGAAGGACATGATATGAAGGACAAATACAACACAGCAATGACAATTTATGGGACCTCTTTTTTTTAAACCTAACCTTTTTTAAACTAAAATGATTTTAAATTGCTGCATTTTATTAGGGGAAGTCAGCTTTAGTTCACATGCTGAGGTCTGCTTTTTCTTTTTTTTTTTCATAGAAAAAATAGCATAGTTTAAGTTTATATTCTGGTATTTTATAATGTGTCAAATGTGTCATTGCTATATTACCAGATCAAAGAGTTCTAAGTGACACTTTCTAATCAGGACTGTCAAGAGGTTTCATTAGTAAACAGAAGCAGGAAACACTGGGGATAATGGTTCAATACATATTTTGCAGTTCTGAAGGAAGGATAAAACAGATTTTATTTATTTTTTTATTTATTTTAAAGTATGAAGCTACTTTACAGCTGTTAAAATGAATATTTAGTAAAATGCTAAGACAACATTTAAAACTAAAAGTGCAATCATTTAGCTGAATAGTGTATTTTATCAGACCTCTGCCCATTTAAACGTTTTTATCTTGAAATTCCTTACAGAAATGACTTAAATTTGCACCCAGGACTTCAGATAATAGAAGAATTCTCCCATCCAGAGCTGGCTTCCAGAAAAGCAATTTTAACATAGCATTTAATCTTTAAAGTTTTAGTGCATGCAAGAGATTTCTAGCTGATAGCTGAAAAAAAAAAAGAAGCTCTGAAGTTTTTTGGAGGAAAATGTGGCTGTGTGGCGTGCAAATTTATCCTTCAGCCTTCATGGCTTTTCTTATTCTACTTTTGAGAAATATCTCAAGGGGCAGAAGACTACAGAGGTGCATATGTCTATATGCTATCGGTCACACTCCTTTCTGTCATTACCATCTGGCTTTTGAGATGTACTGCAAGGCAATTTTCAAATTGCGGTGGCATTTGGATGTGCAAGTACAAACTTGCCAAGGTACATAATATTTTTTGTTGTCTGTTTGGATCAGATTTGGATCCACAGAACTTCACAGATTTTTTTTTTGAGATGGGGCTAACAGAGTTTTGTGTTTGCCAACCATATATGGTATGCAAAACAGGCTTTTGTTCTTTTATTCTGCCCAGACTTTAGCCATCTGTCCGGCATTTCTGGATGTATGACAACCCAGGCAGAGTCAAAACTTCACGTGGGCTTGTAGATGTCTGACAGTGCTATTGTTACATTACTTTATGCAGTCCCTGGAGGTCGTAAATGAACAATAGGCAAATGTAAATCTGAAGGCTGAATTTGGCATCTTGGTCTTCCATTTTGAGGTAAAAATCTAATAGCCAATTTTGCCTTTCAAAAAAACCCTAAGTATAGACACAGATGTATTGAAAAATATGCTCTCCAAAATAATGTTTAATATAAAGTTTTCTTAACACTTATGTGACCTCAGGAAAGTTATAATTGGAAAGACTAATATAAAAACTGAACAATAGTTTTTCCATTAGGAAAGATCATAGTAAATTACACTGACAAAGCCTAATTCTTATCTGGGGAGGAAAAAAAAAAAAGTTTTTTCATTCATAAAGAGAAAAATTATATAGCAGTTATTATAGGAGTTCCTTAAGTCATGGGACCAAGATAAATTAGTATTTTTATTGATATTTAGGATAAAAAGTAAAGATGTACTAAAGACATATGTTGACTGCACATGTCCGGAAGGCATCATAACATGAAGGTTTGGAACAACCTTCAGGAATAATTGGATTATTTTAAAAACTCTTCAGGGAAATTATGTCCTTTGTAGTTAAGCTTTGTCTTGTTATTGAGACACATCTATTATAGGATTAAATCAGGCATATTTTATACTGGCTTCTGAGTTTTTAAATATTTTTACAAATTGCTTGTGATTCTGACCAAGAAACGGCCCAGTATCAATGTTGATGGGAGATGTTGTACATCTGGAATACATTTTAAACATGTTTCTCTACCGTTTTCAAAGTTTTCCATTTTGTGCATACTGAATCTCTGCAGAAAAATGTTAGGAGGATATATATTTCTTGAAAATACATCTTAAATTAAAAAAAAAAAAAAGCCTATGTTTTCTAAAAAGCCTATGTTTTCTAAAAAGTACGTCAATTACAATAATTGCATAGGACAGCTCTAGTGCTGTTTACCAGAGTTTGCCTTTTTTTTTTTTTTTTTTTTTTTTTAATAAAAATTGAGTTTTTTAATTGTACCTGTGGATCAAAGAGAACAGATTTTCTCTGCCTTTAGATATGTGCACTACTTCTTACATTTTGTTATTATCCAAATCATTATCTTAAATTATTAGAATGATTTAGTTTGCTTGTTTGTTTTTGATTCAGAACTCTTTCTTTCTGACTTCTTTCCTCTGCAAAATACATTTGCAGGTCTGTTTTCACATTGTGCCATGGAAGTGTATTTAACATCTCCATATCATCTGAGTATTTCCCTACATGTTCACTTAGAGTTTAACTCTGCTGAATTCTCTGAAATATTTAATAGATTCTAATCTGGTGACTGCATTGCCTTGTACTAATATTCGGTGCAAACTTTCCTGTACATTATTATTATTATTAGTAGTAGTAGTAGTATTTGTATCCATATCTGTATTATTAGTATTTACTTTGGATTCTGACAGTTAAAATCCAGGATAAAAATTACTCTTTTATTCTTTCCTCTCTTTTGTCACTAGTTTGTTCTGCTTGGCTCCAAAATTACACTAACCTAGCATTTATAAATTAAGTATCTTACTTTTCTACTTTTCTTTCATGTTGTTATTATGCTTACTTATCCATGTGTAGAGCACTGAATTGAAAGATGCTATAGATGATCACATGGTAATGCCTATCTCTTTAGTCTACAGTCGATATATTTCTTAGAAAGACCAGTTCAGCAATAGCCACGATGGTTTAAATACTCCAGTCCAGTCCTAGACATTGGTATACCATGTGCTCCTTCATAATTACAGTGTAATGCCATTGTGCCAGACATAGATGAATACAACTTTCTGCTAACCTTATGGATCTGTGCTATGAAGAAGTTGCTTTATAAATATCACCATATTATCGCCATAGTATTGTCACCACATTGACATTATATTACCATATTATTGACAGTGTTCATTTCCCAGATCTTGACTGACATTGTTAGAAACCTCGCAATTGGATTTTGGTCCCCTCCCTTCCCCACCTCCCCAAGTTATAATAACTAATTTACAAAGGAGAATAAAGATTAAAAACCAACCAAACAAACAAAACTAACAGGGCAATAATGTGAAGAGGTTCTTAACTGTATATACAGTTCCCTATAGTTTCCATACAATATGGTGATTTGCGTTCCAGGAAAGCAAGTTATACCTCTCTATATAAAACCATCAGAAACAAAATTCCCTGATAAACACTAAATCTGTCAATTTCACATTAAGGAATAAGCTTAAGACCATGAACTCTGACAGCAGGGAACAAGAATTACTCCTACGTATCACTGGATGTTGTGTTTAACAGCTCACTGCTTTCAGAAGAAATAACGCACCAATTATAACACACCAATTCAACCACATCATCATAAACCAAACCCTTAACTTTTTAATCTTAGCCCCCAGGTGCTTGCTCAAAAAATTATAATGATGGGATTACAATACAATGATTTAAAAAGTACAGTGTTAAATTTAGCCAATTATAGTGCAGCCAGTTAAATCGCACTCACACCCTAATCCTTTTTTTCCTCTGTGCTTTTTTTATGTACACATGTCTGCAAAAGTCCTTGAGTAACCCTACCATTTTTTCAGCTCCATGGAATGAAGTTCTTGGACCAGCTGGACAGCTGCTTTTTGCTACCGGTCACGAGACTGGATGTTTAAACCTAGTCTTGATGAAATTGCCTAATCAGGAATTAATTTGTTGTACATGATGCTGTTTCAGACTTGCTCTGTTCTAGTCCCAGAAACATTTGTGTTTCAGTTGTGTAAGAATGACTGCTTTTTAGCAAAGAAACTACAGTTATAATTTGGAAATCATAGTATCTGCTGGTATCCTGGTATCTTTTAATTGTTTCCCAAAAGACAAAAGTTGGTATTCTTTTTGGGTAAAGGAAGAAAGAAAGAGTTTTTGTTGAAAACGTCAGAATTCTTTTTTTTTTTTTTTTCGTGTAGTAGTAGTTTGTAACAGAAAGATTATTTGTTTTAGTCTATTATGTAATATGCTATTTGTTATAATATTTGCAAATATGAGTACTTATCAGCATAAGAGCAACAATGCATATGATAGTACTCATCAATATTTTAGGTCCATTCAGATGCTTATTAAGGAGAAAAAGTCTCCAAATAGCAAGCACATCCTTTACAAAGATCTCATGTATTAATTCATAAACTGAAAGTTAACTGGTGCATTTGATGTGCAGTGGTATCATTGGTTAACATATTGAATGGGGATGTTAACTTCTAGGGATACTTAAGATGAATTGCCTGTGACAGCAAGCTCTCTGCAAAGCTCAGAACTGAGCTCAGTTCAAACTTCTGGGTAAGAAAGAATGTGTATTTTTTCCTTTTTGTAAAGAAAACACATCCATGCAAAATCAGTTTAAGTGGCTTTGCATTCTGCCACACATTTAATTTTAAAATTGCTTTCCTCAGGATTAAGAGTTCTTTTTTATTTTATTTTATTTTATTTTATTTTATTTTATTTTATTTTATTTTATTTTATTTTATTTTATTTTATTTTATTTTATTTTATTTTATTTTATTTTATTTTATTTTATTTTATTTTATTTTACTTTATTTCTATCCTTGGATCTATCACAACGTGTCCTGTTTTTATTCTTTTGCTCTGTTACCGTTGCCTGTCAAAATCTGAGTGACTCTCCAGCACATATCCCAGTCATGGGGGAGACTTGCAGAAAGAAGTTTTAGATAATGATTTTACATGAATAGTCTTATTGATTTAATTGAAGTTAGTAGCAGGATCTAGGCTTGTTCTGATGTTGGTGTGGGGGACTGTAGCTGTAAAAGAGACTTCCTTATTCTGTTCAGGAATCCTGTTTACATGTTCTCTGCCCACTGTTTTATCCCTCCATTCTCCCCCAACCTTACCACAGTTGATATCTCTGAAGCTCCCATAAACCTGCTGCAAATTCTTTGACTCAGCTGCCTGTGTTGGAAAGCATGTCTCTACACAGCTATATATGTGAATTACACAAATTCACCGCTAAATGTTATGCATGGAGATGCGGTGCACACCCCAAAATTAGCATATGGATTCTTGCTAGAAGTAAGAGCAAAACTGGAGTGCTAGAGAAATGGATCCACTACTATTTTGATGCCGATATAGTCATTATTGTTTCTGATAATAGTTCACCTGCAGCATGCATACAGTGTGCCTGACAAACGTGCTACAGGAGTGTGTACCATTCCTAGCTGTAGATTTATCTAGATATGTCTTCAAAATGTTATGATTATGATTATGATTATGATTATGATGATGATGATTATTATTATTATTATCATCATCATCATCATTTCTGAACTAGATGCAATGCTTTACACTCTAATCCCCTGGTAAAATAGCAGATAAATTTTGTCTAATGCTGGCATTAGTCATTTCACTATTAACAGAACCTTC
The DNA here is from genome assembly GCF_963932015.1 of Anas acuta. NCBI lineage: Eukaryota > Metazoa > Chordata > Aves > Anseriformes > Anatidae > Anas > Anas acuta. The sequence goes on along the minus strand of NC_088980.1, from coordinate 48,736,587 downwards.
AATCTAATATTTGTGCTCTCCTAGATATACATGGCTTGGCTTCACTTCAACCTTCATGCTGAGGACCTTCCTGGACTACAGCCAAGCTACTGAATATGAAGGATTAAATTTGCCCTTGTTTCATAGCAAGGTTGTATGGGAGCATTCCAGGACTGATTTTCATAATTTGACAGTCAGGAGGAGAGTTGATGTATTTATTTTCTTTCTTCATGCTTTCCTGAAAAGGACAGCCTGCCTCTGCTGAATCTTGAACACTAATCACTACAAAGGTTTTCTTTTGTCTTGCTGCAGGTGTGTGACAGTTCAGATTACTTGTATATGGTTAGAGTAGCACAGTATTGTTGTCCTGTAGGGAGCTAAATACAGTTTCTTGGCTTCTTACCATTCCACATTTGGACAGGACTATTCCAAATATTTTGCATGATCCTTTAGTTTGTTTACATGTGTGGGATGAAGGGAAAGTGCTTTTCTGAGTATAAGATGTACTGGAGACTCACTGTTTTATTCCTTTGTGCCCTTCTGTAAGAACAGAGCACATTCTTTTCAGAATTCTGAGAATTGTAATGACATTTAGGACTCTTGTCTAATTTTTTGAAAAATTATGATTTGAAACTTGTTGAATGTATGCTGATATATTTTGCAGCCTATTTACACTTAAGTTTAAAAGCAAATTTATTCCTATTATTGACTTCTTGCTACAGAGGGCAGTGGGGCCACTTACCACTGGTGAGAGAGTATTATTTCTGTGTTTTGTGTATGCTTTTCATCCATCAGTCTGGAATAACTTTTAAATTTTAATTAATCGATTAGGTTGCATTATGCCATGCCACAAATGGCATAGTTAAGTGACATGACAGAAGTCAAAAAATGACATTAAAACAAACAAATGAACAAACAAACAAGCACAAAACAAAACAAGCAAACAAACAAAAACACTCCGTATGTTCAATTCCACAGTCACTTTAAACTGATGTACATACAGGCTGGTGTTGCTAACATGGCAGTTCTGCTTCACCCCTCATCCTAGCCATCTCTTCAAACTCCCTGCTTCCCCTCCACCTAGTCAGGTTTTTCTGACTGCCTCCCTTGCTTGGCAGATCGATTATGTGACTGTAGGATCTAATCTGTTATTTAAATGGAGCACAGCTTTTATTTTATTTTCACAATTGAGAAACTTCACTTTTTTTTGATCACTTGATGGCTCTTGCTTTATAATTAGACCATGTTGTCCCGTAAGATACATAATGAATGTATCTTATGTAATAACACATGTAATGTGTTATTACATAACATGTAATGAAGTGGATTGACACATGTAATGAAGTGGATTTCTTCTTAAGCATTTTCTGGACAACTTGGAAACACTCCTAGAAAGGATATTGCATATTCATTAGTGTTTTTATAATCAAAGTGTATCAGATACAGCAGGTATCTGGAAATTCAAAAGGTAAGCAATATGGAGAAGTATTTGCATGCCTTAATTACATGCTTAAGTTAAGTATATATGACTACTCTGTTATTAATAGTTTGTATTAGGACTCTGCTTCACAGGAAGATATATTCCTAAATTAGGTGCTTCAAGTGAGGTTACTTTTCTTCCCTGTACGTCAAAAATCCTGAATATTGCATTTGGCTATTTAAGAAGCAGAATTAAATGAGAATGAACAAAGCATATTGTGTTAAACGGTTTTACTCAGATGACTATCTAAGGTACTTCAGTAGCTGTTTGATGCTTAGTGTTGTTTTCATACAGAAAGCTTAGCAGAGGAGGAGGTACTTTAACCTGTCTTTCCCAGATGGGAGATCTGAGGTATGGGGATAAAGAATGACCAGCTGAGGAAAGAAGCCTCCCCAGTAAAAGAAATTATCCTAGTTTTAATTGCCTTGAGTGTGAGACCAATCTTCCAAACTGGAGATCAGTAAATACAAAAATGCTTTTCCCACAGGAGAGCATTTGGACAATAGGAGAAGGATTAGGACTTGGAGTTGAGCAAGAGGGGCACCTTCAAATAATTGCATCTGCAACCCAGAAGTTGAGGAGAGTTTGT
>NC_088980.1:48664539-48729539 GCF_963932015.1 Anas acuta | reverse complement strand
TTCTTTCCTCTTATATTTACAGTGCTTTAGTGCCTCTCACCAAGTTAATATGTATGAAATCTCAAGGACAATACCAAAATCTTTTAGTTGTTAGTGTCATGCATTTTAGAACTGCTAAGACCATCCTATTCAATAAATCTAATTTGTCTAATCTAAACTGTCCAGCCATGTAATTCTGATAAATTGTTACTATTTGGCAAGAGTGTGACCATATATTTTCTTCAGAGTTGTCTTACATGTGCACATAACTGAGTGAATATTAGGGTTATTCATAGTCCATAAAGTTAAACATACAGACCTGGGAGGGCTTACGAAACTTGAATTCTTGCTATTGACATCTCTGCAGAAAATCAAAGTTGAGGACCTTCAAAATTTCTTGACATTAAATCAGCGTATTTTGTCCACCAAATTAAACTGTTTGTGATAGACTGGATGATTTTGCCTGACAAACATTAGCAATTATTCACATATCTTGATCCATCAAACAAACTCTGTTCAAGAGCTAGTTGTTCAGGAACGGTCACATTAGCTGAGGAGTTGCACTGCAATGAGTACACCTGACCTGCTAATCTTTGTCAAATGAAAGTAAAATAAATTAGGTTTAAAAAACTTTAAGTAAAATAAGACTTACTGCTGGAACCACAATATCGCACCTATGCAGTTTCCAGCTTTGAGGTACCTCATATCTAGCCAGTTTGGAGAGTAAGGTGTTTTTTCTATTTTCTGCTTGCCGCAGTCATAATCCAAAATGTAGGTCTCAGCATTAGTCACTGGAAATACATCTATCCATATATCATATTGAAAGTTTCTCAAATTGAGTCTTCCATCAGCTGTCAATAAGAATTAATATTTGTGCTTCATCTTAGTTAGAACAGTGTGAACAGGGATTTAATTTTTGTAAGGAAAGTTTTTTTTTTTCTTTTTTTGGTACACTCCTTCCCTCTTTCTCCTTCCCACCCCTTAACAACTTCTACACTGCCTGCTTCCTTTGCTTTCTCTCACCTTGTGTACACATATCTATAAGTTTATGGATGGAAGGAGTTTATGCCCTGGCTGAGTTCCTGCATGTCAACAGGCAAGCTAGAATGAACTTTCTCTGCCTAATTCTAACTAACCTGAAAACAGGAGTTCCTAATGGGAGTGCTGACACAACCTTAACTAAAGCAGTGTGAGCACATTGCTATAATTTATAATGTCAGTCTATATACCAAATGGTTTCTCTATATACTGCATGCTCCACTCAAACAGGAAAGAAGGTACTGCAGTGAATTATTGTGTAATTAATCATTTGACCATGAGGGACTCATTTACTAATTAAAAACGTAAAAAGAGTAAATTGAAATAACCAGTGACTACTAAATCACATCTTTTGACATGTCAGCAGCATTGTAATACATCATAATGTATCAGTCAGAGACATACAAATTCTACATATCCTGTTACCTTTTACTTCAGAGCTGCCAAAATCATTCATTATACTTTTGGTGTAGTTCCTAGTATTATCCATACAAGTACCATAGCATGCTAAATTGAAATACAAGATAACTGCTCAGGTTGATATATGCACATATTAATAGGTAGAAGCATGTGATTCTCTGCTCTGCTAACTTTGCCCACTGTGTCTGAATATATCATAGGGAAATCCTGCTATGACAGGATGTTCTCTGGGAAATAAAATTGTAACTTAGAAGCCTAGATTTCACATCTGTCTAGATATTCCTGACTGTTGTATTTGTGCCAGATGTATCAGATCTATGCTTAGCTACAGCTAGCTAGCTGCTCATGGTTTGGTATACTGGCATGGACTCATTGTTACTGTTAGGTTAAGGTAACCTTAGGGTGTTTGTCAGACCGTGGCTTGAAGGATTTGACATACTGCACAGATACAGTGCTAAGGACCATTATCTGTGGGGTGGAGAAGGAGAGCTGGTAGGACACCTGAACCAGAGACATCTCAACCCATCATAAATTACTCAGCTTTCCTGAGTTAGATTACCAACACCCAAATCTGCACAGACTTCAAGTGTACTGAGTTTTAATTCACAAAGTCATTTGAAAAGCATTCAATTTAAAGATTTAAGAGGTGGTAGTGGGAATTTCTGTGCCTTTTTTTTTTTTTTTAATTGGATGTGAGGGGAAAGAAGATAAAAAATTCATGTTGTTATTAATGTTAACTGAAAAAAACAGTTGCATTGTCAACCTTGAACACTGAACTGCATTTACTTTATATAAATATGGAAATCTATGCATCTATGACTCCTAAAAAACTGGGATTGAGAAATACAATTCTGCTTTGAAAGACAGCTTTAAAAATATGCCATTTTTATCTTGGATTTGTTCTTTCAGCCAGAACATATACATCTCATGTTGGTAGAAATAAGGTTTGTTAATATGATTTTATTTAAAATCATAATGGGGAATAGAACTGTATTCTGTCTTTTCCTAAAATAAAAATAAATAAATAAATAAATAAATAAATAAATATTTGCCTAGCTTCAATTAGAACAAATCAATTATTGCATTCACAGGTTAATCATTGAAGAAAATAGATTATTAAGTAATGTAGCTTGCAAGACCTCCATTAATATTGGAACATGGATGAAAAACGTAATATACCAGTTTAACTTTCAGATCCCAAGCTGAGCTTCCAAACTTGTAGCAGGATTTCTTGTTTTAATTTCCACAATTGGAGAGACAGAGCTACTTCTGAAAACTAAAATACAGGTGGAACATGCAATAGAATGTTTTTTTTTTTTCCTTCCTTTTATTTTTTTTCTCTCTCTTTTTTCTTTAAAAAAAAAAAAAAAAGACAAGCTGGATATTTATAGGAAAGCCACTGTGCTGTTTAATTCGCAAGGCCTGGTGTTCAGAGTCTGTAACAATGTTTTATGTTAGTAAACATGTTGTTTAATAGTTTTCTGCTCTCTCCACTTGTCTTCAAATATTGTGATTTAGATAGAACTCTAATGCACAAGAGCAACTTGTCCCTTGAGCATTATTCAGAATATAAATTAAGTGATATTATAACAGGGCCCTCACTTAGCTCAGCATAATGAATATGAAACATTATGTACTAGTGACCAAGGTCATGGTATGAGAATGAATTACTCTATTAACTTCTCTTTTAAGTAGCATTAGAGATAATAAATGAAGAGATTTAACACAATGCTGATAATATTATTCATGTAAAAGTAGCACACTTTATCTTGCTAAAACAATTAAGATCTGTTTTGAAGATATTTTACACTTTGGAAATATGATGCTTAGAAGTGTTTATTACATGTTGCAGAATGCATCAGCATTAGCCAGTAATGCAGATAATCTGATAAAAATTGAAAAGCTGATTTGTATACTATGCTAATTCAGGATCATCTCTTTGGCTATATGAACTGTCCAAATGCTCCATAAGATTATGGCAAGCTTTAGTAGTGATATTAGATTAAATTTGGTTCTTTTGCTTATAACTTTTTTGTTTTGTTTTTAAAGAAAATTGCATCCATCATTCTTCTCTATAAACCCTCTTTAGCTGCTTGCTAAGTAGTATAAAATATCGTATTTTAAGCCTGGCGTATTACTTTTTTTATCCAGACATATTTAAGCTTCCTCTCTCAGTCATATAGTATATTATTTCAGGGATAGAAAGTTTTATTGTTATTATTGTGATACCTCTACATCTGAACCATAAAGAGACTTAGTGATTTGCCATGTGTTCCACTGCAAACTCACACGCATTTAGGGTAAATGTAAGAGCCGTTGATAAGAGATTACTCCTCAGTTTGCAAGTGACCATGGTGCATGGGAAATTAAATCTGTATTTTGTTTTCTAGTTGTTGCTGTTGTTAGGTTTGTTATTGGGTTTTTGTTTTTTGTAATTTCTCAAATATTTTTCCTTGCTAGTATTGCTATTTTAAAAACATTCTATGAGAAGAAAATGAAGAAAAAGTCAGAAACACTGACTTGTTGTTTGAGGTAAAATCTGCACTTTATTCAATTGTTGCAAAAAGCAGGAGGGAATCCTGCTGCAGCATGGCTGTGGATGGATGAAGGTAATATTTCATGGATAGTGTGCCCCTGCTGCTAATCCTACGTGTTCTCAAGATTTTTACTCAAAAATATGTATTTTTCATGGAAGACTATAATGCAGAGTTAAGTGCACCACAGACTTATTAAGCTGTCTGTGAACAGAATTTAATGGGAAGAACACACATTCTTGGACAGTGCAGCAACCAAGCCTGATCCTGCTTCCAGAGGAATTCAAGGTATTAAATCCTCCTTTTTTTTTTTTCTTTGTAGGAGAAAGGCTGAGGAGATGAAATACTCTGCTCTGTTTGTGCCCTTCAGTACTATCTCCTGTCTCCCCAGTGACAGACTCAGTAAACTTCCTGTAAGCTCTGTAAACTTCCTCTGGTCAGGTGGCACACACATTTATTTTATTATTTTTTTTTTTATAACAGAGTAAAGAGGAGAATTCTTGCCCACTGTAATTTCAGTAGCAAAAAACATGTATTCTAAATCTAAATTTAGAAAACTCTTTGATTTATTGTGCATGCTTACTAACTAGCATATCTGGAAAAAATGTATTTTTTAACGTATACATTTTCTTTGTAGCTCAAAATACTGGTTAAATGCCCCTATTGTTAATCCTATCTGTCAAATACATAGCTTAGGTCACAATTTTCTTGTGTCATTATACTTCACATCTAATTCAGGTTAAATAGTAATTTGGGGAATTTTCCCACTCTGAATTTTGCTGAAGTAATGTCAGAAAAGATTTTTCCATGTGCATTGTCATAAATACCTGCCATACTGTTCAGTCAGATTTTTATTTTTTTTTAAACGTTGCTTCCACTGGTGAAGAGCCACAATAGCTAAATAAAAAAAAAATAAAAAAATTAAGAGATGGTTTTGTGCATTAGTTGCATTTCAAATTGCAGAAAAATTCTGTCCTATCAGATTATTGTCAAAGGCAGAGGGCCCTGGGGAAACAAGCCATTGTAATTAAGAGTATAACATATCTCTTCAAAGCACAAATTAAAGCCAGGTAAATGAGTGTCCTTGTGCTATTTATATCAGCTTCTTAATTATGCTTAACATGATCAGTTCAACTGAATCCTGCTTCAATTTTGCAGGTGTAAATAGAACTAAAGTTTCATGGTAAGATCATATTGCACCGTAACTAACAAAATGTTCATGTACATGAATGAAGTGGACTTTATTTAATGAGCCAGGGGACATATGTCCAATAGCTTTGGTGGAAAAGTAATTAAAGTATTAGTTTCTCATGTTTTATGATTAATGTTCTACTTTACATAAGACTGAAAGTCTAAATAAGATCAAGAAAGGCTTGTTGGCATAAATCTTTCATTGCTATGAAGTATAGTCATTATATCTCAGCTATCTCTAATAGAATCCCTAATATCTACGCATGCCTGGAGCCAAAGTAGGTCATCTCATGAGCTATTGCATTAAATTTTATTATTTAAATTTTAAGTGATTAGTTCAGCACTTAAAAGCTTTGGGAAGAATTAGGTTACTCTTGTCTCTTTATCCATAAGCAAACTGACATGCAGATGGACACTGAGAAGACTTGCTCTGTGCTTTCTTCCAAGGCTTTCATCAAAGTAAAAGACTGTCTTTTTTTTTTTTTTTTTTTTTTTTTTAACCCAGTTGTTAATTTCAGCATTAGAGTGGAACTGCAACATGTGGAAAATTCACTTGTGATGAGAGCATCCTTTTCTGATTTTGAAGACTTTTGCCAGCAGCCTTAGAATAGACTTTAAGAACACGTGTTAGGTAAAGGCAAAGAAAAAAAGCTGATGCTTTGCCTAGATCTGGACTTAGGTAACAAAAATGAAATGGGAAATGGTCCGATCTCAGCAAAGTCAAAAGTATTCTTCTTATGTTAATCATAAGGGATGGGATTTTTCCCTCACGTACAAAGAACAATTCAGAAATAAATGGGTATGATTTAATTAATTACAAGCTCAGTTACTTTTTGAGTTTGTTTACTCATGCTCATAAAGACACAGAATGTGCTGTAATTGAATTATATGTGGTTATATATAGTTAGAGTACTGTCAGGAAGGCCTGTTCTGCTGGTTAGGTTTCCTCAGGGTTCCACTGAGGTTTCTATTCTTTTAATTTGTTAGATTTTCATTCACAGCTTCATATTAATTTATGCACCATGCTGAATATGAATAAGTTACCTGATAAAGGTGCAAGGGATTTTTAACTTTATGAAGCTGAACTTTATGACCAATACCGAACTGATGGCTGAGTTGAATCCTTATCCAGAATTCTTATTCACTATACTACATTAGCAGTCAGGAACCTGATGTGTGCTGTTGCACTAGTGAGGCAAAGATCACTTTCACTATACAAAGCCTTTTATTTTAGAAATGATTACAATATAGCCTTTGAACAGTGATCCACTAATAGTTTGATTCTGTTTCCTGCAAACATGGTGCTTGGCGTAACAGCGTCTTCTGTGTTGTAGAAATAAATTGTAGAAGTAGGTGGAAAATTAGAAGAAGTGAAGTAGAGTTGTAGAAGTAGGTGGAAAAGAAGTAGGTGGAGTTCTGAAAACAAACAGAACTGAAACACATTCAAAGCATTTTATCAAAAAATAGGCACAAAATGCAATGCTCCATATGAACGGAATGGGTGTGGTGGCATTCTGTGGGTTGTCTTAACAGCATTACTTGGGTCTGCACTTACAGTGCATCTTTTTATACACAACAGAATCACACCAGGCCTTTTAATATAATAAAAGGGCAAGTGCCCTTTTTGTTTCAGTCTCTGCTGTGGCAGTGGCTAAACCCACAGAAACAGTCTGATTTGGACAGAGAAGTTCAGAAGAAAAGGTTGTATAAAGGGATTGACCAAGGTCATCTCAGAATTAGCAGGACTTTATACTTACCTGCACATTTTCATGCCGCCATAGTGATGCCTAATTTTAATAGAGGAAATATTCAATATTTAAAAAGATCTGCATAGGAAACAGGAGAATGTTGCTTTTATTTATTGTTTTACTTTGCCATATAATACATAGAGAGTATACAGAGTGCCTAAAAGATTTCTTTTCTATGACATTGTTATACTTAGGGATGCCATCATTATCTTAAATTCTTACTGTACTCACTTCTTCTGTGGTAATTCTTTCAATTGCTGACATCTGAACAATAAACAATATCTATTTTTTTCAGTTACATGTATTAAATCCTGTTGACCCTTCTTCATGTGCAAAACCAGTATTATTTATTTAAAAAAAATAGTAAAATCCTATTAATTTATGCATTGTGAGGGAATAAACAGGGAATGGACTACTTGTATCTTTACTTTGAAATGTATATCTTTCTGAAACTTGTTTCTTATTTTGTATAAAAGAAAATGTTATCTCAACTGTTGTTACTTGATAAATGTGTGTAAAGCAATGGTTTAAAAACACTTTTGCTAATCATGAAGGAATGTGAAAGTATTTTCCTTTTATTTCCTAGTCAGAAACATTTTGGTGGATAACTAGAACCAGATAATGCTCGTAACTTCTAGCTAGACTTGATCTATAGCTCTCATTGAGTCAAGTCTGAAGAAAAATAGTTCAATACTTTAAAAGTAATTAAGACCTTTATCTGAAAAACAGTTATATATGTGCTTAATTTAATGCATGTAAATAATCCAATTGACTTAAATGGGAATATTCATATGCATTGTTAGGCACAATTTGCAGGATCAGGAAGTAAAATTGTCCATTTTGTGCAAAGTGTTGTATAAATTTTCTGTGTTTTTCCCATGTGTTTTGGCATGTTTTAGCATAAGTTTTCTGTATACTTAGAGTATCTAAATTCAGGGATCCAGTTTGGCATCTGCCACTTACATGATTACACTGAAGTCCAAAAGTATGAAATGAGTGTCTCAACATTAAGATGTTCTCATTTCCAGGACAATCTAAATCCTTGCTTTGGGAAACATAAGCCTAGGACCATGGTGAACCAGCAACACCTTCTGAGACCAGCTTTTGGAGTCTCTTACAGCTATAGAAGTTTTTCTATTGACTGCATTCCTTTAATTTCTGTATAGGTTTCCTGATTCAATAGCCTATCAACTCTGTAACTTTCCTTCCTTATTATGTACATAGAATGTTGTGGAGGAATCGTTAAGTGAGGCAGGACATGTGAATGTTGAGCAGTTGGGAGACAATGGGCTGGTGAAGCACCGTACTCAACTCACATGAGCCTTGGCAGGTATACCAGACTGAAAAGCCCGGGAAGTGTTAACCAATCCTGAGCTTAGTTTCTGCAATATGTATGAGTTGATTATGTTCAAACTAGATAAAAGACGACTGAGCTATCCATTAAAGTTGAAGTTCACTGTTCACTCATATTGAGCGTTTGGGTCTTCCTTCCGTCGGCAACAGAATGTGATCAGATACTTAGGTTTGTAATCATTGCTTTTTATACATAAATCACATAAATACGTTGTATTTCAAATTCTAAACTGCAGTTTTTTTTTTTGTTGTTGTTTCTGAAAACAGTGTAAAATATAATAGGTTGCCTCTATGATTTTCATAAAAGAGGAAAAATAAAAAAAAAAGAAACAAACACAAATACAAGCCTTCTAGACCATTCAGCAATAGTAAACATTCTTTACACCTTTTCTAAATTTGCTATAAACTTGCAAGTTTATTAAATTGTATTGTTTTTCTCAAGCATAATTGACATGGTGACAATTAGCTATATGGTATGTTGCCCTTTGCTTTGGGTATGCAACACTAAATTTAGGAGCTGAGAAAATAAAAGGAATGAAATGGTGTCAAATTCAAAAAATCAAAGCCAACAAAAATTAAATGACTTTAGGTTCAGCTTTCCGATCTGTATCTTTCCCTATGTGTTAGCTTTGGCATCTGTATTTAGTAGTAGTTAGTATACTTGATTTCTGACCAGTATGTTGTAAAGGAGTCTTCATACTGAGCAGTAAATAAATAATGAACTTCTGTAAGGTTTAAAAAGCTAGTCATAGAAATGCTCGAACAATCAGGTAAACAGACTTTGCAAAGTTGAATTTGAATGAAAATGTCTTTTGTTTTTGTATAGTTTAGGTACTTTCATTTGGTTGACCAGTGCAAAATGGCAGCAGAATATTGTCCCTTTCTTACATCTACATCAGATTTTTCTGAAAAATTGTCACTCTTTATGAGAATTATCAGAAAGTAATTGAGTGTTGGGGAAAAAATGTTTAAAAAAGAAAGTAGAGAATATCCTCATTAGAGGCTGCATCAAAATTTGTGCATTAGAAGTATTTATGTGAAAACCTATGATGTCCTCACTCTGACTAAGATTTACAGTTGTCTTGTAAAGAAGCAGTTATACAACATGAACTACAGGTGACCAAAATAAGAAAACAGTGAAATAGAAAGAGGAATATCTTTAAATACTTCATATATATATATATATATATATATATATGAATAAGTTGTAATTAGGTAATCAAAAATATAACATAAAATGAATGATCTCAGGAGAATCCACAATGCCCTGATGTTTATTATCACTGATGTTGTGGTTTATTCCTGGCAGGCAGCTAAGCCACACAGCCATATGTTCACTCTCTCCAGGTTGGATAGGGGAGAAAATTGTAAAAGTGCAACAACTCATGGGTTGAGATAAGGACAGTTTACCAACTAAAGCAAAAGCTGCATACACAAGCAAAGCAAACCAAGGAATTCATTCACTACTTTCCATTGGTAGACAAATGTTCATCCACTTCCATAGAAGTACGGGCCATCACGTGTAATGGTTCATGGGAAGAAAAATGCCATCTGAATGTCCCACTCTTCCTCCTTCTTTACCCTGGGTTTTATTGCTGAGCATGATGTCATATGATATGGAATATCCCTTTGGCCAGTTTGGGTCAGCTGTCCTAGCTGAGTCCTCTCCCAACATATTGTGAGCCACCAGTCTCTTTGCTGGAAGGGCAGTACAAGAAGCAGAAAGTTGTTAGCTCTGTTAACTAAAACCACCATTGTGTTATCATTGTTATTTTCCCCCAAAATCCCAAGCACAGCACTGTGTGACTCTAAAAAGAAAATTGACTTGATCCCAACCAAAACCATGACAACTGATTTGAGTGTTGGGATGTGTCAAGGAGAGAAAAGGTCATGTGGCAAATGCTGTGAGGCAACATGCATAGTTACAGATGTAGAAAGCATGCTCAGCTATTACATTCTTGATATTTCCACTAAGAATAGCAAGCACATTGATGCCTATTTTGTCACAGCCTGAGTCATAATATTCCAGGCATTCTGCTTATCTCCATAACACTTTTTTTTTTTTTTTACAGTAAACAAAGCCAAAAATCTTTTCTTTAGGTGTACATTATTGTCCAGTTTTCAGCTAGGATAGAGTTATTTTTCCTCCTATTAGCTGGTATGGTGCTGTGTTTTGGATTTAGGATGAGAATAATGTTGGTAACACACTGATGTTTTAATTGTCGCAGAGCAGTGCTTACACTAAGCCAAAGGCTAAGCCAACTTCTTATGCCACCCTGCCTGCAAGGAGATGCAAGAGGACAGAACCAGGGCAGCTGACTCGAACTGGCCAAAAGAGGTATTCCATACCCTATGGTGTCATGCTGAGCAATTATTAAGGGGTGGCTGGCTGGTGTGTGGGGGGTTCAGTGCTTGAGACTGGGCTGGGCATCGGTCAGCAAGTGGTGAGCAGTTGCACTGTGCATCATTTGCTTTGTACACATTATTATTATTACTGTTATTATTACTTATTTTCTGTCCTATTAAACTCTATTTCAACCCACAAGCTTACTTTTTTTTTTTTTTTTTTTTTTTTTTTTTTTTTTTTTTTTCCCAGTTCTCTCCCCCATCCCACTGAGGGGGTTGGTGAGCAAATGGCTGTATGATGCTTAGCTGCTGTCTGGGTTAAACTACAATTATGAAGAATATTTAGTCATTGTATTTTCTCCAGAATATCAAAAGGATTAAAAAAAAATAAAAAGAACTTAATTCGTATTCCCAAATGGAATTTTGTAGGTTTAGTCCTTTAAGTGTTGGCCTATGCTTATTTATAGTATACGCAGTTATTTATATATAGATCATAGTTTTAGCCTCTATCTTAGTTTACATGATTAAGCTATGCTCCTTTCTGTAGATTTACTGGGAAAACTGATGTATGCTCCTTCTTTAGAAAGCTAACAAAGCTGAAGAAGTTAGGGTATACCTTTTATTCTTCAAAAGTAACCATGTGAAAATTAATTGACTGGATATGTAGTTAATACTAATATTTTGCCTCTTTCCACAGAAGTTTTGATGCTGAGGTTTGCAGGGTGAAGATTTTTTAAAGCATTGTCTGTATGTCCTGAGTCATGGCACCGGCTGTCTGCAAAGCATGGAAAAATCTTGGTAAGGCAAGCACAGAGGGCAAAGCACATTTGCTTCTGCCTCAACTACTGCAGAATACAGACACATCTGTGATGCTGAGTCCATGGGCTCTGTGTGTTATAACTGAACATATTTAAATGTAGCCTTTGGCCTTGGGAATGGATTCTTTGAGCCCTGTGTTTCAGCCCTCCTTGGTCATATACAGTGCTAAGCATAATTTCATCCATAGTATTTCATCTGGAAACAAATGAAGCATTTTAACTTTAAATGAATTGTAATAATATTCTGAAAAAAATCCTTAAAAGTATTTAAACATTTTCATTAGGTTGACATTTTTCTGAAATAATAATATTTTTCCATTGGAAAATATGAACTCAGTTGTCAATCAGGAATTGTACCATTTGCTTTGGTTATGTCGAAATGTTTTACTTTCATTTCTATGTTGAATTTAAATTAAAAAAAAAAATCTCCATTACACCTTTGACTTCATTAGCTTGAATGATCCCTGAGTTTCGAGTTCTTATCATTTTAAGTATAAGCAACATTTTGAATATGTTTTTTTAATTCTTCCAAAAGACAACAGTTATACATTTAAGTAGATCTCAGTGTTATATTAATTTATTTTGACAATGACACTAAAGAACGCATCTGAAATATTAAGATAATTTGGTTTCCTTTTTTCCAGGTGAAGGTCTAAGGGTGAGTCAAGTTATGTGTGGAGATAGAAAACTCTGTTAAAAAATAGAATACTGATTCTGAAGGGATTTTAGTGTTTCCAACAATTTTCCAAAACCTGCAGCCTTGTATTTAAATTGGAAAAAATAAAATCTTCAGCTAATAACATTGTTCAAGGTAGACCAACAGAGAATTTAGATTGTTCACAGATTGACAACAACAGATTTTTTTTTTTTAATATTTTTTTATATTTTTGGTTTTGGTTAAATTACAAGATGAAACAACTGGCCTCTCCCAACTCTTAATTATTCTTTTCCCCATTCCTTTATAGAACATATAGAGATTCTCTTTTCAATTAATAGAAAAATAAGCTTCTATTGTTATCTATCATTAGCTTGCAATTAGAAATTGCAATAGAAGGGCTTTATTTTTGCTTGCTTTATTTCTAAATTAGGAGAAGAAGAGGAATAAAGACATAACATGAAAATGTTTTTATAGGTTATGCTTTTTTTCAATATATACTTTTCCACACTTTTTCAATGTTTAAGTTTATTTTTATTTTCAGATGGAACTGATGCAATATTTTCATCACCAACTTTGTAAAAAATAAGGTAGTATGTTCTGAAAAGCAGGGAACGTAAAACACTTTTGCCTGAAGTAGGAGAAAAAACAGTTAATTTCAATCCCGATGACAGTTTCTCGGTGAACAATAGTCTCCCAGAATTGACATGGAGAAGTAATGAATGAATGAAAGGAGAACTGAGTCACAGCTGCACTTTGCAATCACTTTAGAACATCTACACTCTTCCAGCCAAAATACTATTAATACGTGTGTCAGCACAGTGAGTGAATCTCATAGTGTGAACGCATTGGAACAGTTCAGGAAAGAAAATGAAGAATATCCTCAGGGACAGACTTCTTTTTCTCTGAGAGACTCTTCATTATTCAGGCATTGTGATACTTTTCCTTTATTTGTGTAAAGATTAAATTGCACATGATTTCTAATGTTTCTGCTACTCCAACTGTCATAGGTCGATGACCTTCATGGAAGTGAGATAATAGATACATCGTCTGTTGTTTGAGCAAGTGCTGTTCTTCCACAGCCCAGTACTTTTCTATTGTTATAAGTAGAAAGCAATTAAATAAAAATACAAGAGAAAGTTTCTCGAGTATCTTTAGTATTTCATATATGTCCTTATGTGACCACCATTCAACATTTATATGGGGTATTTAATGTTATAATGTTCTAGAAGCATACGCTGAAACTCTTCTGAATGGTTGAAACAACAACTTAGTGAGATGTCCATGTGTATTCAGGAACAGTTGCTGGGAAGAAGCCCTCCATTGTTTGAAATCTGTAATCCAGACTTGTAATTGATGCATTTGTCCTCACATGTGTTACTATGACTGCTAAAGTCCTGTCCAAATCACTTATTTTCATAGTGCTTCACACCCTGATTAGAGAGAAAGAAAAAAAAAGTTGCTGTTTCTGCACTGCAGTTATATTGCATAAAACCTATATGTTATATGCACTTTAAAGTGATTTTCATATAGAATAGAAATTACATGTTCACTTAAAAAACAAACAAACAAACAAAAACAAACAAACAAAAAAACATACCTGACAATCATTTTCAGCTCATCTATCAATGTTAATCAAATCAAATCAACGTTCAATATTTTTTTGTCCCTTGTTAAAATGAGCAACCTTTATTTCTTGGTTAGGATTGACCAAGTTGTCTAACTGGGCATATCAGGACTACAGCGGTATTTCCATGAATGTGAAAGATGGTTGACATGTCACAGTTGCTGTACAGAATACTGTAGAATCTTGCAAAAGGCAAGCCTCCTCTACAAGAAAGTGTATTCTATAGTTGGTGTACTCTATTCGCTTTTTTTTTTTTTCAGTTTCATATGTTGATCATGTCCCCAGATTGTTTCCATCATGAACAATTGATTCCTCCAACTATTTTGGAAGAATATTTAAAATGTATGTTTTAAAATATTAGATATGCCTGGCCTCTTAAGACTTTATAAAACATGAAACAGAAGGAATGGAAACAGTTTTCTTTCAATTTTTCCATAATCAACTTCCTTGATAGCACTCTGCAAGTGATGCATTGCTTTTGTTATGGATATTGAAGAAAGGTCAACTTAAAACAGGATAAAAAATGTTGGGAAATGAATGTATGGATACTCTGGAATTGGCTGTGAGAAAGGTAGAGAGATAAGGAAAATAATCACTCACATTTGCAATCCTGGCAAGGGCTTGGTACATGGACTTTACACTTTCATTTCACTACTACTTCATAGCCACATATCCTCTGTCACAAATCCATGGTCCTTTCAAATATTTACAAGATATTTCAAATCTTGTAAAGCATGTTACAGTGGGAGAAGACACAACTAGTTTCCTTCTAATATTGACTGCATGTAAACCAGCATACACCTTTGTGAGAATTACTCTCCCTTTATATCAAAATGGTCATAAGACATAGATATTAGCTAACTGTTTTTTCAATATTACCTTTTTGTAAATCTCATTTTTATTAAAATTAGTTTTTAATAACAACAACAACAAAATAGCTATTTGGATGCTAAACAGAATGATTTTCAGTTCACTTAACTGTAGGAAAAGGGAAGCTGTTAAATCATAAAGTGCAATGCAAATTTATATAGTTTATTCATTTTTTAGCAACTGTACAATTACGCTAGCAATTAATAACTCAGAATTAATTTTCTACTGATTCACACCCTTTTCAAAGTCAATTACTAGATTTGACTAGATTTTTTCATTATCATTTGAAAAATTCAATACTAGATGATGAAAGCATGTTTTGACTTGAGCATCATTCTGGTATCTTTACAATTAAAGTATTAGCTTAAGATTTTAGTTTTTCATCTGGTGTTATGTTTTCATTACATTTAGACATCAGGTTGCATATTCCTAAAGCAGTCTGGCTTTAGGAAAAGTCATTTAGATTTAATGCAACCTTTTTGTTGATTGTAGGTATCCCACTAGGTTACCTATAGGTTTAGACACTGCAAAAGTGTAAACAGTAGTTTTGTTTCTGAAATGCATAATATAGGGTTGTTTATTGAATCAACTGCTAGAACTGTATTCAGGATATGGCAGATAAATGTAATAATGGCAGTTCCCTAACAATAAAAAAGTGATTGTGATTGATATTTATAGACAGAGCATCTAAAATATAGCTGAGGATTCAATCTGTCTGAAAAAAAATGAAGCAAAATAGCTAAGTCTATTCAACTTGTTTATAGTGTTGCAAAGACGGGATTCAGTCTTTGTATTCTGTTCAAATCCAGGAAATAGGATTTGTGTTAACTTGTACAAGCATTGCCCAAGGCAAAATTCTGCACAATGCTGCTGGGAGTTTATTTGTATCTGGCCTTCACGTGACTGCTGCTTTTTAGCCATCTCTTCTGAGTCTTTCAGCAGTGAACATGTTTACAAAGTGGCAGAGGCACTTCAGAGATATATGTGGAAAATCTCTGTTTAGGTAAACTGCATTCATATCTCTGCAGTCTTTTTGGAAAACTTCACTTTTTAAGTTTGAAAACTCATCAGGTTGATTCTTGCAACCCTCAGGTACAACCTTCAGGTCTCATGAAAAAAAGCTGTCTAGCACAATCCCTTTTTTACTGAGTAAGTGAAAGACTCTTGTAGGAAATTTATATGTGGCAAAGATGCAATAAATTGACTCAGCCAAACCTTGCTAATGTATCTTATCCCACCTTTGAAAGTTTCAATGAACCGTAGATGCTGGAATATGAACGAATGCTGAGATTAATTTTAAATAGCATCCAAATTCTTTACACTAGAGATCAGGGGAACCTAACTGCATTGGCATTAATTTATGCCTGTCTTCTTCTTCCCAGGTTAAATTCTTATGAATGTTACTATTATGCTAGTTAGACTTGCTTGATTTTGAAAAAAAACAACACGTTTTTCTTTACTGAGGGAAAGCAGAACATCATTTGCCAAGAAAACAGTTACATACCTTATACCATGAATTATGATATCATTAACATTATCTGCCTGTCATGTGTTGACCTTGGCTGGCTGCCAGACTCCCACCTAGCTGCTCTCACTCCTCATCATCAACAGCACAGGGAGAGAGAATAAATTGAAGAACTTGTGGGTTGAGATAAATATAAGGAGATTCACTCACCAGTTACCACCACAGGCAAAACAGTTTCAAGTTGGCAAAAATAATTTAATGTTATTACCAGTAAGAGTACATTTCAGATGGTGAGAAACACAGACAAATTAAAACACCTCCTCCTCTTTTTTAGCTCAGGTTCAACCTCAGTCCTTTACTCCTCTACCTCTCCACTGAGCAGCATGTTAGGCCAGGGAATGTGGGTTGTGGTCAGCTCATAACTGTTTGTCCCTGCTTCTCCTTCCTGCTTACACTTTCCTCTTTCTACAGCATGGAGTCCCTCCCCATGGGCTGCAGTCCTTCATGAACTGCATGAAGCTCCAGCTTCCTTCCCAGGGGCTACAGGGTCATCTCTGCTGGGGTGCTGTAGCACCTTCTCCCCTACTTCTCTCATGTTGGTGGCTGTTTTTTACAAGTTTTTCCTGACTCGCCACTGCCAAGGAGCATTTTTCTCTTTCTGAGCTCCACTTTCCCCAGGGCACTTGTAGCTGAGGGGCTCAGCTGTGGCCTGTGGTGGAGTTTTGGAGACAGCTGGAAATGGCTGTGTCTGGCAAGGGACAGCCCTGGCCTCACCTCACAGAGGAGTTTGACAGCCCTACTGCCAGCACCTCACTACAGACACCCAATACACTACCTAACAGGTGTGCTCCTTGCACTCTGCTTTTATTTAAAAATTAAAATATGCAAGACCTTAAGTTTGTGAAGGAAAACTTGTAATTTAATACCTCAGATTTCAAAGAAACTGAAAAACTGCCTTGTAGAAATGTGGACTACTGTAAGAACAATACTCAGGGCTCTGACTATGTGTCTCTGGAGTTTGATAATGTTCTAGGGTGCCAGAAAAATCCAGTTTTATTTCTACAGATTGAATCATTTGGCCACAGTCAGGAAGCCAACATTACTTTTTGGTTTCAGCACTCCAGTGATTTATTTACTGCTTTTTTTTTTTTTTTTTTTTCCCCATTGTTGTATTGTTTGTGATATTATTTTTTTCTCCTCCAAAATGCCCAAATCATTGTGTTCCTGGTTACACTGCCTTCACTTCATAAGGGAGATAAGGCAGCTACATCCTCCTCATGTAAAATAAAAGTCCTGAGAATGCTGGAGGAGAGAAGTGCAGGCAGAGCTGTCAGACTGCCATGAGCTGAGCAGCAGCTCTGACGTGGTGAGTCAGGTTGTTCCTCTCTTTCCTAAGAGCCCTCATGATTCAAAGGAAAGTGCAGAGCAGGATGATGCCCTTACTGGTTTCTTAAGCTGCATGCCAGGAAGAGCCTCAGCCCTGGAGTGGGCTGGTGCAAGGTGAGTGCACATTCTTCAAAGAGGTAAATCTATGTACACACTACTGTTTCCAGTTTTGGGGTGCTACTTCATGTATGGAAATCCCCCTGATGCTTTTGTTGTTGTTGTTGATGATGATATTCTTTGTTTAAGCGATGTGAAAAAATGACAGACCTTTGTCAAAAGTGTTGTTTTTCCAAGGTGAGTTTGAGTGTCTGTGTTGCAGAGGCTGGCAGTTTGCTGGGATAGCATAGGGTCCATACGCAGTGAAACCTATGTTGTCTGTACAACTTTACTATATTATTATTTCTTCCACTGTCTTAGACCTTGAAAGGAGCTTAATGGATCACTGTGCAGGGAAACATGGGAGCAAGATGGTGTAGAGAGTGTCAAGGGAACAGGTATGAAACAGGTAACAGAACTGACATTGATGTAACTGTGGGAGCCTGTAGAGCTGAGTCAGAAGATGCAATGGAATTTATCTCTCATCATAAAAATATGCAACAAAATGCCCAGTAAATTTTTACGTGATGTCCATTTGTTGTACTTCATGAAAGTGTAAATAATAATAAAATACTCCATATTTGTAACAGAAAATATAGGCATTGAAGGGAATAGAACAGCGGCAGATTTGCACTTACTAAAAGGGGAAAACATGTGATTAGATCCATGGAACTCGTTGCTATAGGATGCCACCAAAGATAACCTTCATTGAACAACCAGTTAGTTTTATTGTTAATAAAATACACAAATTTGTCTAGCTAATGTGTACAGAAAACATCTGTAAGGAGTTAAATGTGTTTCAAGACTTAATGTTTTGGTAACTAGATCATCTACTGTTGAGACCTGCTAGAGAAGGCAGATCCCACTGATAAATGTATTTTTCATTACTGTACAACAGATCAGTTGCCGAGATTTAATTCAGTGTAGCTCATATATCTGTGATGTACTTAGACATGCATGCTGCAGTATATGAATTAGCAATAGTGCCATTTAGCAGAGTCAAAATGGTGTGGCACTCTATCAAGTCTAGTTGTATCATTTGTATCTAGTTGTATCATTTGACAGGAATTGCCTCAGAACATTTATAACTTCCAAAACTGTGCAGGCTTTACCCAGAAATCACTATGTTTCAAGTGATCATTAAAATATATGAAACATGTAAGCTACCAGCAAAATAAATAGAAAATTGTGTAGAAATTTTCTAAGAAGAATGTACCATTTGAAGCTTCTCTCTTAGGATGTAGAGTTTCATTTGCACTGCTTTTTCACAAGTTGCAGTATTTAGTCGTCAGTAAGTTTTTCAAAAATAAGGGTTTTATACTTATTGTAAGTATGCATATAATACTTAAACTCTTAGGGAAACATATGGTGCAAATCTAATGTAGATTAGCATTGGTCGGCAGTAGCAGACTATAACGTCATTAACTCATTTAATTCATAAAACTGATATGGTTTTAAAGTAAAAGAGGGTAGAATTAGATTGGATATTAGGAAGCAATTCTTCATAATGAGGGTGGGAAGGCACTGGAGTGGGTTACCCAAAGAAATTGTGAATGCACCATCACTGGAAGCATTCAGGGCCAGTTTGGATGAGGCTGTGAGCAACCTGATCTAATGAAAGATATCCCTGCCCATTTCAGAGGCTTGGAACCAGATGATCTTTAAGGTATTTCCCAACCCAAACCGTTCTATGATCTATATTAGGTTGAGGTTGTATTGTTCAGAATGTGTTCTGAAATTATACGTGCAGAGCATGAAGGAAATGGAATACTATATTGTCTTTTGAGGAGTATTCAAACAGATTATGAATGATGAAGCTTTGCCTTCTGAAACCTCAGAAATCCTTTCTGGGGAACTAGTAGTTTAGATGATGGAAACTTAACAGAGTGTGTGTGTGGGGGGGGAGGCGAGGAGAAGGTGTCAGTAATTTGCTATCACATCAAATAGGGAAGGAAATGCCCAATATTGAGACTTTCCTAAATTTTATTGTGTATATGTTTGTGTGTGTCTATATAGAAATGGTGTGTACATACATATGTGTATATATATATCTTGTGTATATATATATACACTAAGTACTAAGTTACTGATACCCTTAAAAATTTAAAAGTACATGAAGTAGGTGGGCACTGGGGCTAAATATTGTATTTTTCTTAATAACTACCAAAATTTACTGCCTAAGTAGAGTCTTCTGTGTTTTGTTTTGTTTTGTTTTTGCCTCTGCAACGCATGCTGAAAGGGTTCCGGTTCTGGTCCACCTGGTGGTCCAATGCACCTTTGTAGCAATGAAGGCCAATAAGATCCTGGTCTGCACAGGATCTAGTGATACAAGAGCATTACTAGAAGAGATACAGGTGTGATCATCCCACTGTACTCAGTACTTCTCAAGCCATATCACAAGTACCGTGTCCAGTTCTGGTCCTCACAGTTCAAAAAAGGCCTGAATAGACTCGAGAGGGTCCAGAGGAGGGCCATGAAGATGACCAAATAGCTTGAGCACCTCTTCTGTGAGAAAAGACTGAAGGAACTAGTTCTTTTCATTAGTTCTTCATTCGGAAAAGAATGTTCAGGGAGGACTTCATCAAAATATTCCAGTACTTAAAAGGGCTGCTACAAAAGACATGGAGGCTCTTTCTTCACAAGGAGCCACATGAGGAAGACAAGGGCCAATGGGTACAAGTTTTACTGGGAGAGGTTTCATCCTGATATAGGATTTTTTTTTATTTTTTTTTAACAGTGGAAACAATCACTTGAACTACCTCCACAGGGGCACAGTGGAATCCCCATTGCTGAAGATTTTCAAGATGCAAGCGAGCAGAATGCTAGATAATCTCATTCAGGCTCCCCTTTACTCACAAAAAGTTGGTCCTGACGATCTTCTGAGGTCCGTTCCAACCTGGGCTGTTCTGTGATTTTGTGATTCTATGACCCTATGATTCAATGTTACTAAACCCCCAAATCATTGGGGGTTTAGTAACTGAATAGTAACTGAAAGATATAGAGTATTTAAAGACAGTTAAACATCCTTCCTTGATCAGGACCTCAGATCATCTTCATGCTCACCTTCTTCTATCCTGCTAATAGTACATTATAATTTCCAGCCCTGGAAAAAAAGTCCTCCACCTCAAGGCCTTGATCTAGTCTCTTTTTGTCCTGGACATGGAGGAATGCAACAAATAATTAATCCGGAAATGATCATTAATAACATAAAGTGCATGACTATTTTTTTCCCCCTCAAAAGCCATTGCCAGTTCTCACCCCTTTACCACTTCCCTTCTGTGCTTTGGAGTATTCCTCTTGTGAGTATGTTTCCCTTTGCAATACATGGGTAGATCCTATGTAGACATTAGACACCTAAAATAACACCCTGCTTCTGCTACCTATATTTATACTTGTTATTTTCTTCCTAAACCAAAATATTTCCAGATGGATTAACCCTCCTTGGATGATCCTTGAATGAAACATGAATTTTGCCTTGATTACTGTCTTGCTAATCACATATCTCCTTGTCATGCTAGCATGTGAAGGTCAGTTTGCTCCTTATTCTTATGTGATTGTACATGTTTGTAGTTGCTCCTAGAAGATGTAGGATGCAGAATATTTTTTTTTGTGGATTTAAACCTGCTTTTCAGAATCCCAAATAACTGTATAATATGTAATGACCATTTTAGTGTATGACAGTAATTTAAAGCAGAAGCTGAGCCTGAGCAGGAAGGATACCTTCTGGCAACCCAGATGAGCTCCTCTCCTGCCAGCTCGTAATACTTTGCCACCAAAGCCCAACTGTGATTTTTTAGAAGAAACACTGGCATCCAAATGGTATCCCATGTACAGTACTGTAACTTCAGTACTGGTTTCTGTAAGCTGTTCTCTACTCCTCAGCATTCAATCACTCTAAAATTACCATTATGCTTGCAAAGAAGATTTTTTTTTCCTCCTTAAATTCCCATATTTGGTCCTCCCATTTCACAATTGATGTTTTATTTGAAAACAAGAGCTTAGCACTCAAAGTCATCAGCCATACCTTACCCTTTGTTTCTTTTTTTCCCTTTTCCTCATGAAATCAGTGAGATAGACATATTTTTACCTTTTTCTGAATAATTGTTAGATTTTAATTTCTTAGTGATCTGCTTTTATCTTCCAACAGTTCATCAAACCTTTTCTTTTTTTCTCAGTGAAGAATACTGCAGTATTCTTTCCTCTCTTTCTTCATTGTCAGTTAAAAAACACACAAGACCAACATGTATTAGCTTTTAAAAATCATATTTCTAGCCTCACCCGTTTCTTGACTTTTTCTTAAGTACCTACTTCTAATAATTCAACTTTTTCATCTTGTCCTTCTATAGGTAAATTAAAACTGCTACTAACTCTATTCAATTAACTAAATTACTTTTCTTTAAACTCTGGTTGCAAACCAGCCAAACATGTCTTTCACTTCACAGTTGGCAGTATTTTTTTTACAAAAGCCATACCCAGTTATCTACATTATGGAGGACTTAATTTATTTTTCTTGGTCATTTGCTATCTCTGACAGAATAATTATTTCTTCTCTGCAGATCTTTACCTCTTTCTTTTTTCTCATGTGTTGGTTTATGTTAGGACTTTGACAGATCCTTCTTTATGATAAAAAACTGTTTCTAGACTGTTCTGTTTCCTCCCAAACTTCCAGCTACCACATCCACCTATCACGATGGCTTTGTTAGTGATGAAATAATTTGCTGTCCCATCATTGTTATGCTAAATATAGATTTGAATTTGAATTACTGGTTTTAGGTAATAATATCATGGGGTCAGAAGAGACTCATAATTCTGTATGGTGATATGAATGCTGGTCACATTATCTATAACTTGAAAACAATAATTATGCACTACATTTATTTATTCATTTATTCGTTAGTAATTCAATTTATCTGCTATGTTCTCTAATGATGTATTAGAGAATAATTTTGTATGTGCATCGTGCATCTTTGTTTTTTTTTTTTTTTTTTTAGAAACCATACTCTAATTTTTGTCAGAGTACTCATATAGGGTACTAACTCGTGATATCTATGAAGAAGCAGATGTTATTCTATTTTGTATGCCAAAGATTAGTCTAAATTATTTTTAGAATTATTATGTTTGTTGAAACAGGTCAATGTTACTTGAAGGATCTTATGCTACAGATTAATCTGATTGTTATGTAATAAATATTCTAAGAGCCCTGACAGGGGTAAATTAAAGATGTTTCTTTTCCAGTATATCCAATGCGACTTACCTTTTTAGCTGACCCTTCATGCGTCTTTTTTTTTTTTTTTTCCTCTCTTTCAGAGACATTGTCTTTTTTACACCATGTTCAGAAGTAATAGTTCAAAATATCAGTATGGTGCCATCACATTACAACCTCAAAATATCCAAACTATCTGCTTTTGGATTCTAAAATTTCATGCAAACACTTTTTGTCTGAAGAAGCTTTAACAAAAAGCAAAGTTTTACTGTCTCATTTGAAAACATTGCTATTGGAGTTGAAGTCTTAAGCATTTGTATTCCTAAAGAACTATTTGTATTAATCCTTTATATGTATAAGAATATTTCAATTTTGTTTTGAGTGTCTGTTGCTAATATCAGATTCAAAAACCACTTTATGCATCTGTGTCAGTTCTACAGAGATAGCTTCATTATCATTACAATACTAGCTGTCAACAGTACGCTGTAAGAGACCAGCTTTATGTTGGCAAATTACTCCAGTCTTTTCACATAACTAGATGACAAATCCCAAATTATGGTGGTTTGATTTTATAATTTGTCCTTCTTCAGGCGTGTTATTGCCTACATGCACTGTGGGGAACAATCCTGCATTGGCAGGGAGATGGAGTATTGACTTAATATAGGTCTTTAACTCCTCTGTATATATTGAGTTGCTACAGAAATGGAAAGTGGCTCTTCTGAGAAAGTCCAAACCTGGGACAAAAGTTATATATGACTTGGAATTAAGCAATATTAGTGCAGTTACACTTAGGAAAGGTGTAACACCTTTACTTCATTTTCTTGAAATGTTTTATGTTACTATTCAAAATAGTAACATAGCTTGAGAAAATAGTAAAATAGCTTGGGAAAGGAATACTTTTATGTACTTAAATTATATAATAATAATAATAATAATAATAATAATAATAATAATAATAATAATAATAATAATAATAATAATAATAATAATAATAATAATAATGGTCTGCAGCCTGCCTGAAAAGACTGTGCAATCAATAAGGGACAATGGGAATTCTATAACTGTCATTAACTGGAGTGTTTATTAATTGTCAATTAGAGGGCTAATCAGTCTTACCTGTGCAAACTCATTGAAAGGAATGGAATGATCCTGGTGTCATCGAAGGTATATGACTAATGTGAGATCACAGACATTTCTCTGGGGGACTAAACTGGCAACAATAGGCAATCCTGTGCAAGATTTAACCCATAGCAACTTTAAGACCCCACTGTGAGTTGACTGTTATGACTAAGAGTATTGCTATCATCATTTGGGTACAATGAGGTTGGTGTTTTAGGTTTGCTATTTAGTATGGAAACCTTTTTTTTTTTTTTTTTTTTTTTTTTTTTTTCTTAAGATTCAAGGTGCTTTGATGTTATAAGAACTAACTGATGCTTTCTCAGTCATATAGGAAAACACTGTTTTCCTTGCACCTTTAAAAAAATAGAGAGAAAAATAAATAGTTGTCAGTAGACCATCAAAGTTTGTGTATGTGAAAAGTATTAGAGAATCACAGCAATGCATTTGACTTCATAAGGGCCACTATGGACTTTATTGTGAAGAGATCTGTTTTTATTGTACAACATTACTTTGGTAACTTTACGTTGGTAACTGTTGCACATTAATGGTGGCAGCTGTTCCATCTTTTACTGCTATCAGTGAAGAAACGCTTTTTGTACAATTTAAACATACACATATATTAGTAATATACTTTGAAATAATAGACTTTGAAATAATTAGAAGAAAGTGTTACTTGAAAGAAGGAGTGCTATAATTTAAATTGTTTTTCACAATAAGGAACAATAATTTCTGTAGGTAGGGAAAAAAATCACAAACTCTTACCAATAGTCACCAAAAAAACCAACAAAATAAAACAAACAAAACAGAACAACAACAACAACAAAAACACAAACAAGAGAACCAAAGAGATAACTTTTCTAAGAAAGAATTATGCTCTATCAAATGCTTGATCTGAAATATGAACTAAAAGATTTAAAATTATACTGTATTACTTCTTAGACTGTACTTATCTTCAGCTGGCAACAGCTTTATACATCAGTTCTCTTGACATTAACAATGTTTAAGATGTGCACTATAGCTTTGAAAGTCAAGTCACAGGCAGTATTATAAGCTGGTGAACATCACTTGTTGCACTTAAACATTGGGGCATTGGGGTTAAGTTAAATCATACCATGCAGGATATTTCAGATCTATACTGATCTGAAACAGAGCAGAAAACTTAAATCACAGAAGGAAAAAGAAAAGCTCTCTAGAGATTGCACCCCTTTCCTAAAGGATTATTCCCCATAATGTTGTAAAACTTGAAAATTCAGATTCTCTTTTCCCCTTACCAAATGTTAGAATTGTATCATGGGAATGCTTTTTTATTTTTTTATTTTTTCCCAGCATATTTTCAGATGGGAAAAAACAAACAAGAGAGCAGTTAATCAGAATCATTGTAAGTCAAATCAGGTTTGAAGGATGAACATGGAACACAAATTGTGCCTGGTAGTCAGGTACCCCGTCAAGTTCTGCACTTCTCATATCTATGGAAATACTAGGAGGGGCATAACTAATGTGGCAGACCATAACACATTAAATGTTCCATGTCCCAGATTTTCTTCTCCCACTTATTTTTCCTTAAACCTGCCTCAAATCCCCCTTGCCTTATTCTTATTCTGGAGTCATTAAAAATGTCAGAGTTTGGGTCAATCTTGACAGACTCATCAAAAGCTTTTCTTATGAAATAATTACTTCCCTCTTTTATACAGGTTGAATTGATATACAAAATATGAACCTGTATATATAGCTCAACTAATAATCAATAAATTGATTTGTTTAGTCACCTATCTGTGAAAATAAAAATTCACATGTAGAAAAAACTTGAAGTCTTAGCTGAACGCTACACAGTAATTCACAATCTACTTAATCCACATTATCATTTGCCACTGGATGGTAGCTTCCTTTTATTCTTATATTTTCAGTATTTTGGTTTCAGACTGTTAAAACAGTAGTCTGTTTTTTTTTTTCTTTTTTTTTTTTCTTTTTTTCTTTATAGGTTGCTTAGCTGTTCCTCTCTGTACATTACCTATATCTGGTACTAGTTCCACGGGTTTACTTCATTATAGCTTATAATTTGATCCAGTCACCTACTGAAAAGAATAGACTGAATTTGTGCAGGAATATACACACACATCTAGTCACTTACTCTTTGGTGAATTACGATAAAAATGCATCTCTTTGTTGGTGTGATAAAAAAGGGTGATGTGTTATAAGAGATTTTTTTTTTTTTTGTAATCGGTAATATGAATCTGATGCTTTTCTTTTCTACTGTTTTTTGCTATTCTCTCCTCTATAAGCATGTTTATCGAGGTCTGCTGAAAGCCCAGAAGCCCATAGGTCAGAGAACAGCATTTTGATGGATTATGGGATTGTAACTGTCCCTGCCAGCTGACAGCTTTTATTGGCTGGGAGGATGAGCCTGTAAACCTTTATATAATTATTGTATTAAAGCCACTGTGCCTCTGCGTTGCTGGCGCTTGTTCAGGGATCAATGTGAAGATAATTTCAAAAATGAATAGTAAGTATTGATCGTCCCTTGGTGGAGCCTTATCAGTGGCTGAAGCAGACTACTGTAGATTATAACTTCAATGTCATTTATGATGATATGATACGTATTGCAGAGTAGCAATTTAAACAAAGGGCTGATTTAATTCACAATGGATTTTTGTAGCGTGATGGGTAATAAATCACAATCTGTGTAATTTTTAGAAATGAACACATGTTGGCAGTAGTTCAGGGCAGTTCCTGGGAGATCTGAAAATGACCAGGGAGGGCAAATATCAGCAGCGAGCCCCTCCTGAATGATTGGCCCTTACTTGGTTCTGACATTCAGATGACCTTGGGGCCTCTGCTGGCAGCTGCTGGTTAATTTTCTTCACTGAGGACACAGTTTAACTTTCTATCTGTCTGCCAATTACCTGACATTTTCAACTTATCACCTTCTATTTTTTAAATTATTGGAAGCACATCCACATTTTGACACTTTTTTAGGCAAGTATTCGTTTTTTTTGCCTGCTGCTGAGATGTCTCTCTGCCAACCTGCTGTAATATCCCTTTTACTCAAGAAATTAATAGCTTGCCTAACTCCAGGGTGAAAAAGCACAGAGGTACTGAAAATTATGAAGCTTCCTTTCAATTTAGGAAGACAGAGTGTGTATATAATAAAAAGCAAGTGGTACCTGAACAAACCAAGGTCACTATTGAATTGTATATATGGCAACTGACAAAACGTACTATATGTAGGATATATTGTAGATTTTTTGTTTTGTTTTTGTGTCAGAATTTTATGTATTTATCATTAATAAATACTTCTGAAATTATTTAAGGAGAATGATTTCAACCCTGCAACAAACAGGGATTGCCATGAAGCTCTCAGGCTCAAATAAATCTTACATAATTTAGATATTTCATAAAGCATTTTATGCAGACTCTCAAAATATTGCAAATGACTCTAAACAAGATGTGTCCCTAAAAAGGTATGAAATCCTAAAGAGAAGTAAAACAATTATGTTTTATCTGAGTTTCATGGCTCTTGTTTTCATTCAGAATGTAATGTTGCTTACATGTTTCTGGTTAATTTAATGTTATATATTTTATTTTACACTTTTATTTATAACTTTATAATCAATTTTTCTGCTGAAACCCTGAAAGAAAAAAAAAGTGTTTAAGAGAAAATAAACAATAGAGGTAGGGAGATCGGTCACAATATATCACAATACTCAGAACTAATAAATGATAATCAAAGTGTGAGGTGCTTTAAAAATTTCAAAAAATTAAAAGAATGATACAAGGAAATGATATGTATTGAACACTATGAACTTTGAATTTTCTGAGAAGAATATGGGACTAAAAGTTCTATTATCATGATACAGAACCTTTGGGAAAGCATTAAAGCATGTATATTATGCATGTGATTAGTTTTTGTTAATGTAAGTCAGTCGTGAAAACCTGCTTAAGTGCTTTTCTAGGAAAAAGTATTGAATCAATGCCATGCTGGTGCAGTTTAGAATCAGTTCTAGTCTGTGCTTGGTTGTTAAACACAATTGCTACAAACGGGTGTGACCAAATAGTGAGTGAGTGTTTTTGGAACACCTCCACTGTGTGGTTATCAACATTAAAAATGTTTGCCAGGCTTGATTTGGCACATGAAATTTCATCCTTAACATCGCAGAGGGTCTGGCATACCTTCTGCCAAAGTATTGCAACTTTTCATTAGCAGAGCATTTTAGGTCAGAGTACGGAGAATCCATGGTAAAGAAGCTACAATTTTCTAAAGAAACTGGAAATTATTTTTTTCTTTATCTTCCTTCACAAAAGTTTCTCATCTGTCCTCTGATTACTGCCTGGACCAGGGGAGAGTCCAGGTTGAGGGCCTTTTACTGTATTAAGGCTATTCTAAATCGTTTTTCTCTACTGAAAAGCAAATGGTTACAGATCTCCTTATTAAGTTAGTTGTTGAGATAAGAAGAGTTGTAGGACTTTAGAAATCTGTGTAGAAAGAGGGGATCAGATATCATAGACAGAGACAACATATAAGAGTGTGAGGATGTTATATTTGAACAAAAGCGTCCATGCACAACTCCCAAGGGGGAAGAAAAGATTTTTCAGTTGCTTCTAAGTCTTTAAATCTGTCCATGCAAGAATCAGTAATATGTACGAGAGTGCAAAAAGAAGTGGTCCCATTTGTTGAGGGAAGCACTTGTCACTGAAGACACGAGATCCATGCCTATTTTGATGAGTTAATTTTAGATTAGCTCTAATCTCATTATGTATACTGAATTAGCAACTGGTGACCACTGAACTTAGTTTACTTGAGTGACATCCAAAAAAAATCTCAACATGTATGCTTTTAAGCGACCCTGCAAAGCAAACCATAGTACAATAACTAAGTAAAGTCAAGAGATGAACATAAGAAGTGCACTGCCAAACTAAAGCATTAACATAGAGTCACCCAATGTCCTTCTAACATATAGTCATCCCTCAGAAAATTCCAATACTATCATGGATAATGTTAATAGAATGTAGGCTTTCTGGTCTTTGAGAATAAATGTGACTTTCCTGATACAAACTACAGAAGTTGTTTTAATTTTTGGAATGTACCTATATTTAATTCATTTTGAGTAGTCTTGAAATTTACAGAATTTTCCCCGTCTTACATATATAGAACCGGTCTCCTCAATAGATGGTAAAATAGCATTCCCCTTGTTATATTAGGTTGTATTAGGTTAATTCATACTGGAGGCCGTGACTGGTATCACCCCTAGTAACTGGACGCTGCAAAGTTCTGAATGGTTGTGGAGATTACCCATATAAAAAAAAAATCAAACACTAAGTAGAAAATTTATTGTAAATGTACCAGTGTTAAAATAGAACTGTAAAAAATAGTTAGAATGTAATGCAATATAACAGCATAAAAATGTATTGCATTCTAAACATTAAATTTGGTGGTGAAAATATTATTTTCCAGAAGTACTGATTAGATTACATTTAAGCATTCTATGAAAATTGATGGAGTAGCAATCTATTTTTAACGGGAACATTTAAAAAGACAAAAAAAAAAAAAAAGATGAAAGAACACAACTAATTTTTTTTTCTTCTCTTGCCATGCCTCACTTCCCCTCCCCTCAAGATCTAAAGGGTGATATATATATATATATATATATCAATGCTATTATTCATAAAAACCTTGTTTAGTAATAAAAAAAATTGCTTTGTTTAAATATGAATATTATAGTCTGCTTCTCATGGTTAGGAAATTAGAGTCCCTCTGAAAAGCAGGTTGCCTCTTCTACTACAACTCCATATCCTGAGCCTCATCTTCCGAGAAGTTGGACATGGAGCTCTCGGATGAGCTGTCCCCAGTGCCTTCTTCCTGTTCTTTTAGTGCTTCTTCTGTTGCATATTTCTGGATGTATTCTTTAATTTTCTGTTTGTACTCTTCTGGTCAGTGGAGGTACATGGCTGCAGCGTCACCATTGCCTCCCTTCCCCATTCCCTCCTGTTAGAGCAGGTTGCTCATGGCCTTGTCTAGGCCAGTGTTGAACATTTCCGAGGACAGAGATGCTAAAGCTGCTTGGGGTACCTGTGACAATGCCACAGTGTGTCACTTAGCATAAGAAAAGCATATTTCTGTATTCCTGGAATCCATGCTCTGAGTTCTGTTTCATATGTCTTGTCCTGTCACCATGCACTTCTGACTCCATCTTCTCACCATCTGTCTGTATCCATCTTCTCTGGACCCTCCCATTCAAGAGTAATAGAAAGCAATATAGTCTCCCCTGACCCTTTCCTTTTCCAGGATGTGTAAGTCCATTTCCCTTAGTCTGTCATACACACTCTATTCTCCAGCTGCTTGAACACCTTAGTAGCTGTCCACTGAGCTCACTCCCATATGCCAAAAATCTTCCCTGAACTGGGGAATACAAGACTAGATACGGCATCCACAAAGTGATCTCAGCAGTGGCATTTAGAAGGGAATATTAATCTTCTTTTCCTCATCATGTTGATTCATCTATAGTAAAGTCTGCTATTCTAACATGGTTCCCTCAGTAACCACTGAGGTTCTGTCTGTTCTAGACTAACTTAAGAACCAAGACACATTGGACAGCTTAATTGCCTTACTTCTTTGCTGCCAGAACAAGGCTAATAAGCAGATATATAAAGCAGAAAAATGAGTCCAGATTTCTTTGTTCAGCATGCCCTTTGTGTATCCACAACATCTTGCAACTCTATTTTCCTTTGCTATCTCTTTTCTATACAGAAAGTCTTTTTTTCCTGAATTACCTCCTGCTCACATTTTTGATTTCACCTACCTGACATCACAAAGATGAACTTTTCTTACAAAAGTAATGGGTAAAATTTCTATGAATTTATAAATCCTTACTATGAATGAATTTTGAAATGTCTTTATTGTTTAATGATTCAGGTCTTTTGAAGAAAAAAAGCAACAGCTTATATTTTTTAAAAGAGCTGTTTTT
Source organism: Anas acuta (assembly GCF_963932015.1). Lineage (NCBI taxonomy): Eukaryota > Metazoa > Chordata > Aves > Anseriformes > Anatidae > Anas > Anas acuta. Next base: position 48,698,732 of record NC_088980.1, on the reverse strand, counting down.
AATTAGTTTTAACATAAACATATCAATTTACTTGTTAAATCTGAGGTAATTCATTCTGAAAGAATGCATGCATCATTTAAGATAGTATTTTCTTATATAAAAAGTACTTGGAATCTCTACTTTGAGTGCAACACCGAAGTTAGTTGTAACTACGTAGCGGTGAGTGGTGCTTCTTAAAGAATGTTTTTTAAACATTTATGTTAAATGCTTGTTGACCTTTAACTACAACATTGGGAATTCACCATGCAAGTTATTACATAAGTTAATGAGGCCTTAAATTGGGAGATTTTAGAAGATTCTACTGTTTTTAGTAATACAGTTGCAAGCTGTTAAATGTGTAATTCTTTACAGTGAGTGATCTTTTTTTTTTTTTTTTTTTTAATTGGGCTTTTAAACAACATAGCTACCTAAGATGGTTCCACTACTTTGAAAATAGTATTCATTTATTAGCCAATATTGACTGTATCCATTGAAAGGGTCAAATTTGTGAAGTACTAATCTTTCATTATTTTTGTAGAATTCCATCTTGAAGAAAGATCTTATAGTTTTGGATGTCTAAGTGAATTCCTTATATGTAATGCTTATGTAGACATTTTAGATTTTAGCTTTTTTTAAATTTAGCAAAATCAGAATATAGAAGTTGGTTTTAGATATTCTAGTAAAATGATGAGCAGGAAAGACAGCATACTTCTGCTACTTTGTCCTTTGTTCAGTCTCTATAGCCTTTGTCAAACCTATAAATGGTTTTTATTTTGATTTGATCATGTATGCTTTTTACTCACTTTGTAAAGAATGTGGCAGTTAGTTATTTTACTTAGTCTTGGTGATCAAGGATAGAAGTATGAGGGTATTGAACAGGAGTCAAGCTAATGTGGTGTGCAGATTCTTGCACAGTGAAAGAGCAGAAAAAATGTAAGGCAACTCAACTTTTTTTTTTTTTTTTTGAAAATGGGCAGCTGATAATTATTTGCACAGATAGTAAGAAGATAGTATACAAACATACTTTTTTCATACTTTTTTTTTTTTTCTTATGAACAACAGCTATTTGCTCTTGCTAATTCTTCAAACTAACTGCACTAACTTCTAGGTAAGGCTTCTAGCAAAACAATGTTCTCCTCAAATTCAAGAGATTTGAATAGAGTGACTCAGCAATGATCTCATCAGTCTTCTTCTTTTTGCACCTGTCTTTTTCAGAGAAATGAGACCTTCGCATCATTATCCAGGAAGATGAGCGATGCATTGCAAACAAATAGCGGTGCAAGCTTGGAAGTGTAAAGGGATTTTCTAACAGTTCAAATCCTGAGTGAAGATCTTACTGAACTTCATAGAGTGACATATCCTGCTGCCAGAGTATGAATAAACTAATTGTACTTTAAGTAGTGTGCTTTATAAAGGATTAGCCTTCTTTGTATAAATGGAGCTGTGATATTTTAATAATCTGTCAGTATTTGCTGTGGAATGAGTTTAGTACCACATTCATAAGTCACCATCTCTATTGATATCAACAGTGAAATTACAATGTAATCAGCATACGATGTGGAACTTATGAGCACTAAAACAAATGTACTTAAAATAATGAGTTAGGGTTCAAATCAAGAAGCAATATAAGGTGCCCTTCTCTATGGAACATACTTTTCTCACTTGCACAATTGGTCCAGCAGAAGAGAAACTGTAGATGATTTTTATATGTAGCTCTGTGATACATATTCTGAAACACTGAACAAAGCAGAATTTGGAGAAATATTTTTTCTCCCTAACTTCATTAGCTAAACAGTGTAATGCACAAGCATTTTGGAAGATACAAAGTAGTTTGTCCAGTCATATTTTCAAACTTTCCACTATTTAATGTGTTATTTGCATTTATGCTTTTATTCTGGGACATGCTGGGAAATGCCAGCCTAAACATTAAGGAGTTGTGTGGAAAACCAAACTTCCTAATTTCAGCATATGCATTACCGGATTTACTTGTGAAAAGTAGGGCAGTAACCACTCTCACATCTGTTCAGTCCCAAGAGCCAACCACCCAACCCTACCCTTCTGCAGCCAGATCTCACACATGTTCTCATCTTTCTTTCATTGCTATAGTTTTCACTTCCATGTTGCATGTCTTCTTTCTAATAACATTAAAGTAACCATCATGCAGCCCTCAAAAATCCATTCTAAGCAGAGATACAGGTTATTCCTTTGGTTGAACTATATAGTAGAGGTCTCTGATGAATAGGTAAAAGTCCTGTGTTTAGTCCTGATGGTGAGGGACTATAGCAGGAAAAAATCAAGTCTGATGCGTATGCAGATTAAGATGAAATTGTTATGAAAAGTTTAAATGTTAAAAATGCATCTGTCATTTTTTAGCTTTATGGTCCTTAATATCTGAAACCTTGCATTCTGCCTGAATTCTCTTCAGTTTTACTAGTGATAGAATCATAGAATCATTCAGGTTAGAAAAGACCTCTAAGAACATCTAGAACCTTTAACCTAATTGATAAGTTCACCTCTACACCATGCTACTAAGTTCTACATCTGCACTTTTCTTGAAGACCTCTAGGAATGGTGACTCAACCACTTCCCTGGCAGCATGTCCCAATACTTCACAAGCTTTTCAGTGAAGAAATTTCTCATAATACACAAACTAAACCTCCTCTCATGCAACTTGAGGCCATTTACCCTCATAACTTGATGCTTGGGAGAAGAGCCCAATCTCCCCCTCGCTACAATCTCATTTAAGATAAAGTAAGGCTGTACTGAGGCTTCTCTTCTCCAAGCTAAACAACCCCAGCTCCTCCCAGCTTCCTCAGCTTGTCAAAAGACTTGTTTTCTAGACCCTTTACCAGCTCCATTGCCCTTCTCTGGACATGTTCCAGCACTGCAATGTCCTTCTTGCAGTGTGAGGCACAGCCCTCACACTGAGCACAGCCCTCAAGGTGAGGCCTCATCAGAGCTGAGTACAGAGGGATGATCACTTCCCTGGTCCTGCTGGCCTTCTTGGCCTCCTGGACACATGTCAGGCTCATATCCAGCTGTCTATTGAGCAACACTCCGTGGGTAACTTTCTGATGGGCAGCTTTCCAGCCACTCTTCACCCCACCTGTAGCACTGCATAGAGTTGTTGTGCCCCAAGTGCAGGACTTGGCACTTAGATTTGTTGAACCTCATAGAGTTGGCTTTGGCTCATCAGTCCAGCCTATCCAGATCCTCCTGCAAAGCCTTCCTACCCTCTAGCAGATCAACACATACACCTAACTTGCTGTCATCTGCAAACACTGAGGGTGTATTTGATCCCCTCATCCAGATCATCGATAAAGATATTAAAGAGAACTGGCCCCAGTACTGAGCCCTGGGGTACACCAGTAGTGACCGGCCTCCAAGTGAATTTAACTCCATCCACCACAAGTCTTTGGGCCTGGCCACCCAGGTGATACCACTTGATACTTTTTTTTTTAATATATGATATATATATATATATATATAATATTTATATATTATATCCATATATATAAATGTAATTTTATTCACTGAGGGTAAAAATATTCCCCTTATCCATGGAAAATCCATGGAGATCAGGGTTTTCATAGAAAAGAGTCAACATTTCTGGGGGCTGTTCTTGGGAGAATACACTCTGGAAATCTGCTCAGCAAAGAAAAGAATTGATGCCATGGGCTTTCACATCAGCTTTAAAGCAGTATGCATACCTTTCATCTACTCTGTAAAACGGATCACAGTTCAGGTCTGTGATTCAAAAGCTTCTGCTCAGAGGATAAACTCCTCTGCTACACTAGTGGCTGCGTTAAAAAAAATGGAGTTGTTACAGTCCAAGAAGAGCTCTTGGGCAGTTTCTAAGTGCCTGTCTCTGCAGGCACTCCACCACTGCTCTATTTAGGCCTTAAGATAAGCCACACAGATTGATCCATCTTGTATAAACTGGTGTAACTATAGGCTTACCCCCCTCCCTGAAGTTGTCATTTGCTACTTGTTCCTTCCCCCCTGAGTAAGTTCTTGGTCTGATCAACTGGTAGGTTTTGCTGAGGCTAAAGGAAATACAACAAAAATGACATGAAGAAAGTGAATACATGAGGACTTTGAGTAGTGCCTGTTGCTGCAGGGCATGAGTTATCATGTGAAAGCTTGCAGTGGTAGCTGGTAAGCCTGAGCAATGTACAACTTGTGAACAGCAGCCATTTTTTATATTTCTTCAGTGAAGATCATCCTCAAAACATATCACCCAAGAAGTGACAGAAAAAGAGAAACAGGATCTGAAGCTGTTTGCCTCTGTGAGAGAAAGAGGTGATGCTGTTTTCTGACAGGAGGTTAATGGAGAAATCTGTTCAGAACATGGTACTGAGTGTTTGGTAACAAACAATGATATGTGCATATATATGCAAATATTATATAACCACTGGTGACAAAAATCATCATACAGGGGACAAAAGCAATTTTATAGCATTATTGACAGACCGTAAAGTACCTTTTTTAGAAAGATACTAAATCTGTTAGTTTGAAGACACAAACATAGAAGGCAGAGAAAAGATTTGCTGTATGTGGTCCCTCAAGGACTGGGGAGGGGAAAAGACATTAAGGATGTCTTACATAAGAATGTAATAGCTTGAAGAAGAAAATGTAGTAGAGGTGGTCTTGAAAAGTTGTATTTGTCTAATAATAGGAAAACTGAAATGAATTGAAGAAAGTATGGAAGTGAGGATTGTGAAAGGGAAATATGGAAGAAAGGTACGAAAAGAAAGGAGGTCAGATACTTTTCCCTAATATTTTGGGGGCAAATTTAGAAGAATTTATGAGAGGCAATATAATACAAATGATGAAAAAATAAATAACATTTTAAATTATGAAGTATGTCATATTTGCACACTCCTGTTCTAAAAGTAAATTTGAGATTTGCTGATCTCACAGATATCTTCTCTCTTTGGGCCTGAAAGAAATCAGTAAAATCTCCTGTATATGTTGGCTGGTCAGTGTTAGATTCTTACTTATATCTGAGCTCTAAGCTGTCAATAGACCTTGCCTTAAGTTAGTGCAGAAAATAGCACAAGCTCATTGTATTTCATTTGCTGCACAGTAAGTTTGTGATGAAACGTTTTAGTAGAATTCAGTTACTAAACAATACCTCTGTTCAGGTTTCAGCTGGTATGGAGGTAGTTTTGTCAATAGGATTTGGTATGGTGCTGTGTTTTGGATTTAGGATAAGAATAATGTTGATAACACACTGATGTTTTAGTTGTATCTGAAAAGTGCTTACACAGAGTCAAGGACTTTTCTGTTTCTCATACTGCCCTGCCTGTGGGCAAGGGGGGTGGGTGCACAAGAGAGAGGGAGCAGAACCACGATGGCTGATGGATTGGCCAAAGGGATATTCCATACCGTATGGTGTAATGTGGAACACTAAAAGTCAGGGGAGCTGGCTAGGGGGACTGCCATTGGTCAGGGACTGGCTGGGCTTTGGTCAGCAGGTAGTGAGTAATTGTTTTGTATATTTTTCCCTTCCCCTTTCCCTTCCCATCTCAACACATGAGTTTTACTTTACCCCTCCCCCCCCCACACCTCCCATAACACACACACTTCAGTTCTCTCCCCCATCCCACTGGGGACCAGGGAAGTGATCAAACACCTGTGTTGTGCTTGTGCTTAGCTGCCTGATGGGTTAAACCACAACAACCTGCAAGCCAAAAGCATCCAGGAAGGCCTCATGATTTTAAATCTGGGACAGAACTTTGACTGTTTCTTTCAGAAGGCTCACGACTGGAAAAAATAAAATTCTTAAATATGGAGGGGAAGTTCATTGTGCTATATATTGCAGGTCATCACGAACAGTTGTATTTAGTACTGATTTTGTAATACTTTCTGTATCAGTAGAGGACTGTACTATATTTTAGCTTACTTTTTTTTTTTTTTTTTTTTTTTTTTTTTTTTTTTTTTCCTTTTAGAGTATAAGCATTAGTTCTTTTGTTACGTTTCATTGGAAAAAAGATTAAAGATAATTTCAGTGATGGTATTCTTAATATCAAGATAATGTGAATGAATATTTGGTAGTCTATGAAGATCACTTTTCCATGCTTTGTTCCTTGTTTAGCCTTCAAATGCAGTATTTATCAGTCTGCAGAGTAAAACTATGTGCATGCCATATCATTACTAGCTCAGGGGGAATCATTCGAACCAATGTAATTTACTCAATATTGGTCAGTTTGACTCCTGACCCTAGTCCCCTGACAGTGTATCCTTGGCAACCCCTGATGTGTGTTAAGTCAGGATGTGCTTATTGGTCTCATCTGTGACAGCTTGCTGAAGGCTCCTTAACATAGCTTGGTCTTTTCAAATGAAAACTAAAAATCAAGTAATATACGGTATAGTAATCAGAGTGTTATTTATACAAGCAGATAAACCTTAAAGATCATTTTCAAGGTTTTGATTGAGTTTTAGAGGAAAAAGTGATTTTAGACAATATTGAGAAAAATGAATATATAGGTTATGCAAGCATCAGTTTTTGTGAGACATTTGGGAAGTTTCATATTCTATTTGCATTTACATATCTCAAATGTGGAAGATGAGAATAGTTCTCCAGTTATACTCACCATTACAAAGTCATTTAAGAGTGTATTAGTGCAATTAAAAGACTCCACTCATTGATCTACAGAAACTTCCCCAGGATTCTTTTACCATATTTGTATGGTTTGAATTTGTGAAAAAAGCAGTTGGGCATGTTCAACTAGGAACCTCATGATTTTTCTTGATACAGAGCTGATGGAAAACAAGCAAAACATGCTGTTCAGTGTTTCCTGAACAAGGAGACTTTAACAATACATCTCAGTATTTACTTCACAGTGGCTGGTATGATCCAATTAACCACAGCTAACGAAGAAAAAATTAACTAAAGTTGCATTAATCTTTGTGTGACCAGAACATTCTGGATTTGTAGTGCTAGAAATGATACCAAGGGTTATGGTCTGTGTGAACCTGTGAACTGAGCGTACTGTGTCTGGGCCAGAAGATCTATCTGCTAACCTAGTACTTTGCTGTGCATCTGTATACACCAGCAAGGATATGGGGAAGTGGTTTTAGACAGTGATCAGCAGCAACAACAACATAAAGCTAAACACAAGCAAAAACCTTCAAACCTTGTCAGAATAAATAGCTGGGGATCATCTTAACTTTATTTTATTTTATTTTATTTTATTTTATTTTATTTTATTTTATTTTATTTTATTTTATTACATTTTATTACATTTTATTTTCATTTATTTTTTTTTGGAAGTGTACAGCTGAAAAGCAACCTGTCAACATCAGATGTTTATTATATGTTCTTTCATTAGAAGAACACAAGACAAACAAATGCTTTATACTGTTTAGGTTCTGATTATGCAGCCATTATTACTGTTTTGAAATAGATGATTGCATGGAAGATGGCTGAAAAGTCTGGGAAAATTCAGGCCCTGGTACTTTTATTTTTATTTTATTTTTTGCTATTTTGCATATTTCATGGGTTTTCAGAATATTTGATCAATTTATGTTATTAGCTATTTATTTTCTATTTCTATTTCTGTTCATTCTTAATCAAAAAATAGAGATAGTACGGTAGAAAAAATGTTTTCTAAGGAGATGTAACAAAATGTTTCCAGTCCAAGCTAATTTCAACCAACACTCAGGAAAGCAGCAGTAACTTTTGTGGTTTATTTTTCACCTTAGTGCATTATGAGTTGAGGTTGCTTTTTGCTTCAAGTGCCTCTTGTCTCATTCATTAAGCATCATCCAGTACTTCAGTGAGGTAATGATTCTTCACACCATCTTCAGACAGGATATGCAGTATTAACGTATTCCTAGAATGCAGTCTGGCTTTTAACTAAGGCAACAATTCTGTGCAAATATTTGCATGAGAATTGCATGAGATACATTGAAACTGGTGATGTTCATGTAGAGGTGAATTTTATCTAGATCTCAGTATTCTTGCATCTCTGAATTCTTGCATTTTCCTGTAAGCTAAGAGACTGGTTATAAAGTTAACTTTTCTTAATTCATTATCTATTTATTTATTTATTTTTAGAAAAATGGGACATGTTAATTGAAAGGATCTAGAATCAAGCACAGCATAGGTACGTTAGAAGAAAGAGTCCTATCACAACAAAAGATTTAGGAAAGGACCAGACTTCTGTATGGACCAAGTACGTCTTTCAACAGTAGCTGCAAGCCTTACTTACCTGGCCAGCAAAAGCAGATTTATGACTGTATTACAAGCAATTCATCAATCAGAACTTCAGTCAGACGCTGAATATGTAATGCATCACTGGATCTCAATTTTATGAACTGATATCAACTGGAATGCTATATTTACTGCAGTGCTTCAGTGTCAAGCCAATGGCTGGCTGATTTGGTTATCAGACACTATTTTTCCGTTCTCAAAAGTATTGAACATCTTAGCTTTGGCTCCTGGATGGAAACACTGTGGGGCCTGTGTGTTAGCTACTTTCTAAATATTTTGTTTTGCATATTGCTTGAACTGGCTGTCTAAGATGATTCCTCTTTGGAAGACATGCCATGTATGTTCAGAAGCATACACCTGTAATAAGTTTCTGAAATAATTTACTAGCTAACATATTTAAATAACAGAGTAGTTGTAAAAAAATTGTATTGTGTAATAAAATATCATACACCTTTAGAGTGCTAGTATGAAACCTGATCATTTTTCTAGCATACATACACTAAGAAATCTACTTTTAATAAATTCTGATGTTCTATATTTTAAGGCACAGAACAAATTATTATTATTAAGTAAGCAGTTTCCATATGTGGGCAAAAAAATACTGTTCATATCTCAATTTTATAATACCAACACAAAAGTTATGAAAAGGCTCTGATGTTTTATTTACTAAACATCATACTAAAAGTTTATTTTACTAGAGAAGAAAAAAGGCAGTATACAGGGGTGAAGTGTAAAATTGGCATGTGTGCACTACGAGTGTATAATTAAATGTGTGTATATAAAAAATAACAAAATTAACAGGAACCAATTACATCTGTCCTGAAATTTTATTTTTCTGATGTTGATACAATTTGACTAGTTGAATTGATGGAAAATTTTGGTATTACAAACTGTAATTGTTTTCTACTAGCTAGTCTTGACTAATTTTGCCTATTTTTTTCCTAGTACAGCATAAGCAACGATAACTTCTAAGAAATTACCTCTTTATTTATGTATAAGCATATGGTTAATGATGTTAGCAGGCTGGTGTTTGTTTACTAACCAGAGCTATAAGTGTTGCATGATGTAAAATGGCTAAGGTAAATCTAGTCACCAGTAAAATGGGTTTAAGTGCTTGAATCTGTTTCTCCAGATATCAAAGACAAAACAACATATACACTGAGATCCCAGATAATACAATTTAATTTCACTGAAGTCCATAACTAAGTAACTGTGGATCTGCCTCATTGACTTTGGCAGAATCAGGACATTTTTTGAGGAATCTTAGACCAGCTCCTTGAGCTGCTAATCCAACTTCTCAAAAGCTGAGGTAGATATGAATAGGCCATTGTTCTAGTCACACCTATACCATCTTTATCTGTCAGTACAAATGGTTAATTATGTTTTACCCCAAACCCAAGAAATAATTTCCACCCACAGAACTAAAAAAGGAATTGTATGAGATAATATTCTAAGTTGGAAATATTACAATTAATGTGCTATAGATGTAGGTCTTTACTGTATAAAGGCAAAAATTAAAAGTAGTTTCATTAAAGAAACCAGACAGCAATGCATGGCATTAGATGACATGTTCTGGTTGCAGTAGCCTATTAACCACTAGATCCCTGAATCTGTAATGTCATACTCTACTCAACTGTATGCACATTATTTCTCATACTTAATACTGTAATAAGCCTTGGAGGACTATAGGTTACAAGCTGATAATGTACACACACTCACATTATATGAGTATTTCTTAACACATGCTTTGCTTCAAGTTAAACTTCAGCGCTTCTACAGACAAACTAAATAATATTGAATTCATGATGGTAGCAAACAATCTGTTTATACTGCTTTTGGTGTTAGACACAGAATGAAAACAGGTAGTTGACTTAGTTTCAGCAGTTATCTGGGTTGATACACAGCTCTGACTTATCTGGATCTGAAGACTGACCATAGAAAGTGTGTGTTTGACACTGTATGTAAAACATATGTGAGACTACAATTGTCCCCCATATCCCCCATGCTCACTAATTTTGTAGTATTTTATATATGCGAGGGAGGGAGAGAACTCGTGGTCAATCAGTTGGTACATTTCAGACAAAAGATAATATATAAGCAGGGATAAACACTGTGCATCATTGAGTAACAAGGAAATGCCAGCATGCAGATATGTAAGTGAAAGTCTGTCTAACTGAATTTACACGAAAATAAAGTGTGCTTTTAGCAAGTCCGACTTGTCTTTGAAGATTGAACTACTGAGATTACCCTTTCATCAACACATACACATTCTCTCTGTCTTGCACACAGACACACATACAAAAACAAACCAGTAATGAGTGGGTACTTTATCAAGGCCTCTCTCCATCCTTCATTAAATGACAGAAAATTGCTCTTTGCTGAGTTTGTCAATGCAGCTTTCCCTTCCAGAAGCCCATTTGTTTCACATGCTAGCACAGAATATTGCAGGAATTTGCAGATTTTAAATGACAAATATGTCGAAGTTTACCCAGTTCTGAATCATTCTTTTCTTAGACTGACTACAAGGTACAGTAACTCCCATAGTTGGGATAGAATTTTTATTTTAAGTAGGTCTTGCTACTTCAGTAGTAAAGCAGTATTGGACTGTGATCTTCTCTTGTTTGACAATGTCCCTAAAGGATTCTTTAGCTCCAAAAGCCTTTTCTCTGCACCACACATGATAGATGTTGCCATTCAAAACTAAAAGCAGGAACAAAACGACGAATGCATTCCTTTGCTGCAATCCCTCTATTCTTTATTGAATTTGTCATTTTATTAATTGCACTTACATGTAATGCAGATGAAAGGATTTGTGTGTGTGTGAGAGAGAGAGAACGAGAGAGAGATAAAAACTTAAAGGTTTGACACCATGAAAGCAAAACAGTTCTTTCTAGCACCTTTCAGGACAGAAGGCACTTACAAATAGCAGCCACTGTGTTGCTTTGTTAAAGTAACACTTTGATGTGTAGGATTATAATCAATGTAAATTATTGAGTTTTGCTACTGTGCTGTGTTGAAGATATAATGTGTTACTTCGTGCAGGCATTATTTATTCATACAAAGAAATTAGCTATGTAACATTTTTTTTTTGCCTGAATTTCTATTTCAAATGTGAATTTCTAAATATAAATTTAAGAACATCTGTGTGCAAGCTGTGTCCAGATTTCTAGGTTTCAATAAACACATACCAGATCTTACTGATGCATTTATAGATGCTATGAATTTCAATCCAAACAAATGGAGAAGAGTTTTAGGACAGAGCCTGCAGCATGGCATGTCCTTTAATTGCCATTTACATAGCAGAGGAATCATTAATTTCTAATTCACCTATTATTCACTCTCTTTAGTATGGTATGTCAATGTCAGTTTTGGGGCGGTGGAAAAGATGTGGATCTGCGTTGCTTTTGCAACCTACTCTTGTGTGCTTGTTTATCCTTTTCTTCTTTTAATGCATTTTTGACCTTAGTAGAATGCTACTTCAACACAGGCATTTCAGGGCTCTTGTTTGGATATGATTTATGGTGCTACATTAACCCTTCATTGACCTAGAAATGCCCTAATATTAAAACAGTTTGACACACAGAAAATCAAAAGCCCTTTTATTGGAAGTGCTATTGTCCGCATCATAAGTTTCCCCAATGTGATGCCACTGTTGCACCATCAATTTCCTACTGCTATTGAACACTGTATTGAAAAACTAATGGACAGAATCCTTTGTCATTTCTGTCCCAGTAACCATCAAATCGCTCAGTGAAAGTCTTCCCCTTCGTATCACTTCAGGCATTTTGAAATGATGCATCTAAGGTACTAACTTAGCATTTTATTAAGGGCCAGGGTGGGCTGGATCTTGCTAGGCTCCATGTAATACCAGCCAGCTCCAACCAGTTTTGGTAGAGGCTGCAAGTGAGTAGTGCCTCAGTGAGCTAGAGTCCCTTTTTTGTGGTCCTATGGTTCTGCCTTCATATTTGTTTAAAAGAGAAATAAATCCTTGTAGATTTTCTTGAGTTTAAGAATAAACAGTTGATAAAGTTATGCACAAATTCAATCAACTATAGCTATTATTAAATTACAAATGAAATACTTTTCTTTGGCTAGGATAGTAACCTATTCTACCTCTGCTTTCCACAGAATTTTTTAATGAATGTTTTCTATTTAAGCCTACAACTTTTAGCATGATGTTAAAAAACCCTAATGCATTTTTTATAAACCTGCTTGATTCTGGAGTGCTTTTCACTATTGGAAATGAATATATTTTTATTCTCAACTTCTTTTGTAACGGCTACCTCTTCTTAGTTGCACATTTGACACATAGGAGGTTTTAAAATAAAATTTATTTTATTTCAAAATAAATCTATTACATTTTTACCAACTATTTATAATATTGTCAGTGACCTTTGGTTCCTTGATTTTGTGACAATGAAATTCAGTTCCAAACAAAGTACAGAAAAAGTTACTGACATTAGGCATACAAATATTCCTTGTTCAGCTGTTAACCAACCTGTGCAGTAGAACTTTTTTTTTCCTTTTTTTGATGCTGGTATCAAAATAGCCTTTTGATCTGAATTTCTTCTTCATCAGTTAATGATACAGAGTTCTTTTCTGTAGATAAACCTGCCTTCTGTTCAGCTGACCAGAAATAATCATGACTTTTCTTTGGCTTTTGTGAGGGACAACTGTTCTTTGCTAATTTAAAACCTTGAGAGGTCTACTTAGTGCATAGGCTAGGCAGGTCATTTAGAAAATGGACTAGTTGCACCTTGAGGCAGTGGGGAAAGGTGTTAGCTGGAGTCCAGATTAAGTGCTTTATCTAATTTTTTCCTATTTGTGGCTAGATGTATATCCTAGCATCTGTGTTCACAGACCTCCTATCACTGAGTTTTGAGTGCATAGGCACCCAGATTACACTTTTCAGCTGTTTCAATATTGTGTTCACTTTGCTGTGAAAAGCAACATTTCTCATCACTGTGAAGTATACCTGGGCTCAGAGGCAGCACACAGATTTCTTTCGTTGCTTATCCCAGTTTAAAGCTGCTAAGCTGCTGTCCCTTTCTGCAGTAGTGGATGAAAGTCACAGTCTGTGTGCACGAGGGAGAGAGATCTGCATTTACCCATTAGATTTATGTACAGTTATGTGCCAAAAATCCAGAATAACTCTACTGAAGTCATTAGACTTGCTGTTATAAGTTTCACAGATTTACATTTTACACTGTGAGAAAAATCAGGAACCTCTTTTTTCCAGTCTGTTCTCTCTTCATGAGAAAAACATTTCAAAATTCAGCTCCTATATATGAACATCTCTGATCAGAACTTCACAGGAAAATGGGTGGTATATGAGATCGATGCAAAAGGGAATGATTTCAAAACTTATTAAAAGAGAAAATGTTTTTTTGTACAGTCTTCAACAGTCTGAAAGTTTATACTATATCATGCTCAAGTTTATTTTTCACAGTTATGAAATATTCATACATCTTTAGCATTTACAGTAGTTTTGTAATGATGTAAATTAACTGTAATTCCAAGAGAGATTTTATAAAGTAAACGGAATCAGCTAATAAATTGTGCTTATATCTGGTTTATAGATAAATGTCATAGTGAGAGAAAACAGTTCAATCTTCCCTCATTATATAAAAAACAGTTTCAAAATAATAAAATAAGCTTCTATAATATCAGTACTGTAAATATCTAAATCAAGATTAAAAAAATTGTCAAATATTGCTTTCTTAGATAATATTTTGTGTTTATGTTTTTTTTTTTTTGGGAGGGGGGGGAGTGGGGGAAATAATGTAGGTGTTGTCTGCAAACAGAAAAGAAAGAAGGCTGAACCTCAGTCATAAAATTTAAAATTGGTCTATCTCAGATTATAAGAACTCAAGTGTAATTCTTATTGTATAAATGACAGCAAGGTAATTAGTAACACTAGAGACTGTCACCCATGACCTTTAGGGTCACAAGGCAATGTACTTCTCCTTGTTTATTAGCTTAACATAAAGGATCATTATGATAATCCATGTTTATTTTATTAAAAACAAAATAAAAAAAAACTTTTATTTGACTTTTTTCTTTTGTTAATACATCATTAAATAAAATATATCTGTGATACATAGCTAGCTATGATCACAACTCAGTTCTCTCAGAGTTGTTTCAACTCCCTGTTTAAATAATCCACAGCCTTATATAGTGGAGCACCTAAGCCCCTATATTTGCATGTTAATTTCTATACAAATTGTAATTTTGATTCTGGTAAGAAAGGTATCAATTTAGTGCTAAGAAAATTAATTATTTGAAAAGTTATCACTTATAAGTTTAATTTCTTCCTCATTTGTCTTTGAAATAGGCATGGTTTTGCTGTTATACTGTACTAAACTGCATTGGCTGTTTCATAAGAGCTAAGTATTTCACTAAGCTCTTGCAATATTGAAAGAATCTATATTCTGAGAATTTGAAAACATGTCAGCCCACCTAAATTACATATTGATCAGGTTTAATTGCATGCCACCCATCAGTATTAGGTTTGAAAATTCATAAAAGAGAAATAATGTACTCTTTGTGGATGATTACTTCTGGGGCATTTAAATGAATTCCATCACTTAACCCTGAGCCGAGACAGATTATTGAGCCTTGCAATCTAGCCAGTCAAAGTCCAATGCAGTAGAACAACTGTTTTCTAACTATCAGAGAAAAACAAAACAAAACAAAACAAACAAACAAAAAAAAAACAACGAACAATATAAATTTATATAGATTTTCTTTTAAGGAAAATAGCAAAGTAAAATACTAAATGTAAACATGCATTTTTCAATTGTTTCATTAATGTGTTTTCTAGTTTTGCTAAATAATGGTTTGCATTTTAAATTCTCTCTCTCTCTCTCTCTCTCTCTCTCTTTTTTTTTTTTTTTTTTTTTCTTCATGTGCCACATATAAATTCACACTGTGGTTATGATTCCAAAATTAGAGAAGTACTCTTAAGAAAATTGTTTTCCATGCATTTTCATTTTAACTGCACATTTGCTTATATATCTGCCCACCACTTATCCTCAATTAAAAAGTGAGAGGTTGGGTTTTTATTCATTTTCATTGTGTTTTATGGCAAGTGGTGCAGTTTTTGAGTCTCTGTTTTTAAGAAGGTCACACCGGTTGAGAAAGTTTATTATTAGTTTTCAGGATGTTCTTTACATTTAGAAATTATTGTTGGTGTTGGGTGTGTCTTAAGAAATTGTGCTTATGTTTTGTTTTGTGTTGTTTTTCTACAGAATATCAATACAGAGTAAAAAGGACCAGTTAAAATTATTGGTTTTGCTTGGGTAATAGTTTAAAAGCTACATTTTATTTAGACACTTTGAGGTAATAAATATCTGTAAGTATAATTAACTGTCTTTTATCTAGGTCTGCTCCTTAGTGAAGTGATGTCTTTTTAGGGCCTTTTGTAATGTCTCCTTTTAATATTAATGCTCCACTTGGCCTTGAAAATGATACTAAGAGTTAAGATGGTAAAGGTATTTTCCAAATCTGGTGGGCTTTTTCCCCCCATGTACTCATCAAATGGATGTCTCAAAGTATCTCAGATTTTCACATATTTTTTTTCTTCAGATTTTATTCATTTAATGTAGGCTAAGATTTCACTTTTAACAAGCTAACTAACCTGTTTTAGCAAAGAGAGAGATCTACGTTTGTGTAAACGATCTTTTGATTTACCATGCACCTTGTTATATTATAAACTTTATAAACTATGGTCCTGATCCAAGATGGTATAAAAAAGAATAGCCTCAATAAGGGTACAGTAAGGCTCTCCTTGAGAATTTGGCTGTCAGCAGTTAAAGTCATATTGCTATGTATATATTATAAATGTGATGTGTCATGTTACTATGACCAACTCATTCATGCAGTCCCGGGGGGGGGAGGGGAAATACACACACACACACACACACACACACACGCACACGCACACGCACACACACACATATTTACTTTGTTGTTGTTGTTCTTCTTCTGTTATGTCTATAAATCTATAGGAAAATCAGTTTTCAATTAAATTGGTAATGCAGGTGAACTAATAGTACTTAATCACTTTAAATGGGTGATTGCAGATCAGAAAATAACTTCTCTTGTATTCATAGTACAGTAGATCCCTGAAGCAGATTGACTCCTTTACATTACATCTTTACATTACATCAAGCAGAATGAGACAGTCGTCAATCCTTACAAATGCCTGGGCTTATACATGTTTCTATAGTAATCAGAAAATATACAAATTTTTATTGTTGCTATTATTTTTCTGGAGGAAAGAGCAACTGCCATTTAGATAAAATAGTGATAAGGAGATAAACTTTCTTACATTTCATACTCATCCTTTTATGCTTTTTTCTTACCTGAGTAAAACTATCGACTACTATCAGTCAAAAAAGACTGGGCCCAGTATTTCAGTATCAAAATTTTTTATCACTAATGGCATACTGCTGCTGTTGTTTCAAACCATTATGTGAAAGACTAATTGGTGGAGGAATTGGTTTCTTAAAGCCTATTTTTTTTTTCTCTGAAGGAAACTGTAATTCATTAGGGAAATTTTAGTAAAATGAGCCTAAAACCGAGTTTAGCACTTTTGGTATTACATAGTTACCCAAAGATACTGGAAACAAAGTAAGCTTAAAAAAAAAAACAAACAAATAAAAGCCAACAAAAAGTGATTTAAACTTTTATTTTTATCTTTCTTTTATGATTAAAAACTAGGAATTGTTATATATTTTTTATTATGTGTTCTTACGTGTTTATTTCTTATGTGTTTTTAGGTCAGAGGTTGGACTCAATGATCTTGAGGTCTCTTCTAACCTAGACAATTCTGTGATTCTGTGATTCTGTGTTTTCATATTGTGACAAATCTTATCACTGTTGGAATGGAACTTGAAGTTTACTATTATGTTGGATCCAAGCGATTCCCTTTTCCATTTATATTCAACCTTCTTTAAACCTAGCCAAATAATGTTATAAATAGTTGAAATATATTATGTATTTTTACATGACCCCCAGTTCTTTATATCTGCTCATGAGCAGCCTCATGAGCAGTCTCTTAGTAAAACTTTATTCCTGAAAATACGCACAGCAAATTAAAAGCAGACTCCTGAAATTTACTTAACCAATTGTTTACTGCATTTTGCAATTAAAATGGTATGTCTATAAGTAGATGTAGTCATGACATACTGTGATAGAAACAGTATCTACAGCTTGACATGTAAGTAAATTTGAACGCTCAACAAAATTATTGAAGCAGCAAAGACATTTTTGCATAAGATATTTTCCACAGAATCATAGAATAGTTGAAGGGACCTTAAAGATCATCTAGTTCCAAACCCTCTGCCATGGGGGGTTGGTATACACCTTCTACTAGACCAGGCTGCCCAAAGCCACATCCAATCTGGCCTTGAACAATTCCAAGGAAGGGGCATCCACAACTGGGCAACCTGTCACAGTGCATCACCACCCCTTTGAGTAAAGAATTTTTCAAATATTATTCTCTATAAGCCCATAGAATTGCAATTCTGGAACAGAAATCAAAGCAAAATTCTCCAGAGAGAAAATTGCGCTTATTGTCAAATCATTCATCCAACTTCAATCACAACATAGGGTAGCTTTGTACTGTACAGTTAGTTACTGTGGAATGAAATTAATAGTTGGAATAGTTTTCCATAGCTGGAAAAGGATTTGCTACATGTTGGACTTTTACCTTATATACTTATTCTTGACAATGTTTTAAGCTCTTTAAATTAATTCTTACTGTATGTTGAGAGTATGTGCATGGAATTTCTGGTCATAATTGTCAAAGGATTGGCTTTTAACATTTATTTCTATTGCTAGCTGTAACCAAACACTATAACAAAGTAAATGCAATTATGAAGAGTTTATCAATATTTTATGTAGCTTTTGATGCATTCAAAATATCTGTATTTTTTTTTCTGTCTTTGTCCATTTCTATTCTTTAGGAATGTCCCTGAAGTTCCCATTCACATCGGGGTTACAGCACCAATACACTTTTCTTCTGCCTGTGGACAAATCAATAGCAAATCACTTATTACTTACTGAGTACATAGGAAACAAATCTGTAGAAGTCTAGATCAAAGAATGTGCGTATGGCCTCCCAAATTGAAGCTTACCACCTATAAATCATCACTACCTCTAGTCTGTGAAGAATACTGCAATGACTGATGTGTCAGGTTCAATGTAAAGATTTCACTGCACCATCTCTTCTCCTGTTTTCCCTTTGCCACTGCTGGCTCTCTCTCCCTCTCAACACATTTAATTTGGAAGTCTTAAAAATCAGACAAGTGTGGAGTATTCACACAGTTTTTGCCCCCTTAGCCTCAAACTGTTCTCTGAGACTGATCTCACAGCATCTGTTAGCTGTCAGGTCTAGCTCTTAGGGATTTGTCAATGTCAATCCATTATCACTTGGCAGGGGCTATCATAGAGTGATACAAAATCCCCTTTTCTCACCCCTCTCATACTATCTGAAACCCATTGCTCAAAAATCAGATGGTTAAAAAGAATTCTGAACTGAAAGAACATGACAAGCAAGAAAATTCAAAATGGCAGGTGGACACCAACTGTATTTTATTGCGCATATAGTTCGAACCTCAGGAATAGGAACATTCTGGATGAAATCCCATTCTTACTCAAGTCAGTGGGAATTTTTATGTTGACTTCATTGGGGATGAAGATTTCATCCTTTGTTTAAGGCTTGTAGACTGCTGCAGGGAAAACAAAACAAAACAAAACAAAACAAAAACATGAAATAAAACATGGAGTTTTAAAATTGTGGTTACTTGACTGGGGTAAGAATAGGGAATAAACTGTTGCTTTGGGCTATCTGTAGCTTTTTAAACTTGCATTTAAGTTAAAATTAAACAAACATTTATTTTGTAAATGTTAACAAGTTTTTTTTCTTTGTTAGAACTAACTATTTTTGCTTTAAAAAATGCAAAAATGAAATGCTTTAATCTTCATTGTGACCTGTTTTTTTTTTTTTTCTCTGAGTTTTATGAAGATCATAAATTTAATAAATTTATAGCAATCACAAGACCAGTTTTCATTTTCTCAAATGATTTTATCATGTCACATGGCCGTGTAGGAATTTAGTTGACCCTCTTAAGGGCAGGGAGTCCCCGCCCTTTCCCTTCCTCACAGGCTTTCCTTGTTGAGGGGCTTCCACAGCCTCAGCTTTTCCTGCTTACATTGGCAGAAACTCAGATGTGAATCTCGTAAGGACTTTACATCAAACTGAAATGATTTGCTGACATGTTAGTGCTTATATTGCTCTTTGGTTTGTCACCTCAGCAGTAAGCACTGCCAATCACAAACACGCTGATGGTGTGTGATGAGTTCCTGAAGTTTCCTGTTAACTTTTAGATGAGTTATGGCTGGCTACACAAAGGTATTGAGGAAGGAGAGAAACACAGCAGCCCTTCTTTTCTGATTAAGATAAAACAAAACAAATACAGAAATGAGTAACGCAGAGATTGCTTTGCAGGAGTTATTAAAAAGCAAGAGCAGAGGAACTGGAGTTCTTAACTTGTCTTTGTAGTGATACTTTAAAGTGGTAATGTCAGCCAAATGAGAAACATTTCTAATATTTTAATCCACTGGGGTAATTTCCTAATTTCTATAATTTATTATTTTGCTAAGAGTTCCCAGCTGGGATTAATAGAGTAGCTACGGTGCTACGTGGTATCACAAGTTCATATAAACGTCCTCTTCATGAAGTCAGACCTGCTTTAAGGAAGCAACATATTAGGAGTAAAATTGTTCTCCCCTCTCCTTCCCCCCCCACCCCCTTTTCCCTCCTCTATTCATTTACAGTGAAACTGCCGTTTGTGTTCATTGCTCTCTGTTATTGTAAGAGCGATTGTGGATGAAAAGAAGGAAATTTGCAAGAGATTCTATACAGGAGGGAGGAGTTCGAGCCAGTATTCCAGCTTAATGTTAAACATAAGGTTTCTGTTATGACATATCTTTTTCAAATGAAAGCAATTATTTTATGAGTACAGCAAGGAAAAGCAAGAGATTACCATCAGAATCTACAATGATTATTAATTTCTTGCATTAATGTAAACTTCATCTAAATTCATCTTTGCTATATGTTTTGCAAAACATATGCACAAGAGATACTTTTGTAACAGTAAAGGGAAAATTAAAGATTTATTTTAATTATTTACTTATAGGTAAAGCGTTAAGTTTCTCAAGTAGAACTGGTTTGAAGAAAAACATCCTGTATGGATAGTTTGAATTGTATGAGTTCATCTACGTAGTTGGAAATTGTTTATATATAGATACTGGTAACTTCATAATACTCATAAAACTTTTTTTTTTTTTTTCCTAGACTATGTAAAGATGGATTGGGCATCTGCAGTTTCTTGTGCCTACATTTTAAAACCAGGTCTTGATCTTTTTTTCAGGTCTTGATCTTTTTTTTGTTGTTGTTGTTGTTGCTTTGTGCATTGTTAATTTTATTGCATTTGTAACACACTCCAATTTAATTATATATTGAACTAAATTGTCTTCAAAGGAAGCCTTTTTCTAATTGAAGTATTGAAGTGGAGAGGAAACTTTTTGATGATTCTAGGAAAATGGAACTTTGTAGTTCCTAAGTTTTGAGTGTAATGATTTTTTCCTATATTGTGTCATAGATTCGGTTTGATGTTATGTGCTAGTGTTTTCTGAATTAATGTGTTCAATACTACAAGAAATTTAAAAGAAGCTGAATACTAAATTAAATGCTTTTATCTCAATTTTAAATTGAAGATTCTAAATAAAGTCTTAACCAATTAAAAAAGAAACAATATTTATCCATCTCAAAGTTCATACTGCATTTTTATTTATCTCTTTGTTAGAAAAAATAATAGATGCTGCTAAGCTGTAAGCTATCCTTTTAATAGTAAACTGTTGTTTAGCATACATTAATACTTTTCAATATCACAATTCAAATCATAGCCAAAGAGAATTTTGGAGGAAAGGAAGTAAAAAGAAAACATGTTCTTACAGATGAAAGATACTTCATTCCTTATCTTTTTTTTTTTTTTTTTTTTTTTTTGGTTGGGGTCTTCTACACAGAATTACCAAATGTTCCATCTACTCTTTACATGTCTGAAAGGGAATCCAAATATGTTTCCCCTATTTTCACTGTTTTCTTTGTTTGTTTGTTTTTTCCTAAGCATGACTCAAATTTTTGCTGCATGTTTTGGGTGCCTACAGAGTACTAATAAAGTCATGTTTTGAAAAACTGTGCATTTGGGTTGCTAATTACTGGCAGTCAGGAACCAACAACACTGTACAGCTCCATGGCCACTTCATTATTTTTATTCAAGTAGGAAATATCTCTACAGGCTCAAGGGTTCTGGACCCTTTATCTGGATTTACAGGATGTACATATAAGGTATGTATCTGAAACTTGCCAGAACCTGAAACTTCTCAGAATTTCATCTCTACAGATCCCCCCCAAACACCTTTTTTTTTTTTTTTTTTTTTTTTTCTCCTCACAAAGATTTGCTCTTTCTATTTTCTGGCCTATTTGAAATTATTCATCCTAATATTTTTGTTCCACCTCCTGGGCCATGAAGCAAACACAGACACCAAATGAAAAAATCAAACCTGCAAAAACTAAAAGCCCCCAAAATTGCAAAGGATCAACCCCCTGTTGAACTGTTCTTAATGGAAATTACGTATTTAAGTGTTTTACATTTCAAGGGAAGCTTCAGATTGAAAGGCATGTTGAAAGAATGCTGAGCATTTCTCATCATTTCAGCCACATAACATGGCTTCCCTTTGACTGTGTGCTCTGCAAACCATAAATATATGTGCAATGCTTATGAGATTATCCTTTAGAAATCAAACATTCTTCATATTGTATGACTATTCCTTCACAATGTATATGTGCTCTCACTGTGTGCATGTTATCATGTAACCCAGTGGAGAATATCATTTTATGTCATATTCATTTTTAAAGTTGTGGACATCCCGGCAAAGTTCTGAGGAATGGCAGTTGTTTTCTGTTGCTTCAGCAATGTATTCCAAGCCACTCATAGAGGAGTCCATTAACATTTCCAATGTTTTTCAATCACCGAGAGCAATAAACAACTCATTTATTTTCCAAGTTTTAACTAATTCATGTTGCATAACTGGAGACTCCATAGTGTAAGTGCTTCCAAATGGTTTGTTATAAAGAAAGCATTAGTTATATTACTATATAACAATTCTTACATACTCAAAATCAAACTAATAACAAAAATAATGTATTTATGAATGTTTAATTGCGTTTTGAAAAGTACTGCTCTGTTAATGGCCTTTTGCATGAGTATTCTTGTTTTGTCCCCACTTTCTGAGGTGATCAGCTCCGGCGCATTTTGCAGTGGAGTGGGGATCGGGACAGGCAGGGTTTTTTTTTGGCATCGAGGCCACTCGAGGCAGCCGAGGGAGCCGCCAGGGCCTGGCAGCCCTCTCCAGGGAGGCTAACGAGGCGTAGGTGGAGCCAGCAGAGCCCCCCCTACCCTGACGTTCAAAAGCAGCCCCCAGGGAGCTCCAGCGACCAGGAGCCTGACAACCAGGACAGGCACACAGGGCGGGGCGTGTCAGAAGGACGGGGCACCTCAGTTCGCGCAGGCAGGGCGAGCAGGGAGGGCCCCCTGCCCTTAAGAACAAATCCTCTAACGGCTGTCTTCCACTAGCTAGGCTGCCATGGTCTACACCAGGCAAAGAGCTCTCCCTAGGAAGTCTATATCCACCCAGACTGACTGCCTGCTCAAAACTGCGACAGTTCAGGCGTCCAGATGCAGGGAGTGCCTGAGCCGGTTGCTGCCCCCTGAGGGTGGTGGAGACACAACACAGCCCAGAGAAAACAGTCTAGGAGGTTTCTGGAGAGTGTGGAAGATAGCTCCCTGATGCAGCTGGTTAGTGAGCCTACCAGGGGAGGTGCACTGCTAGACCTTCTGTTCACAGAGAAGGACTGGTGGGAGTTGTGGTGGTTGGAAACTGTCTTGGGCAGAGTGACCATGAAATGGTAGAGTTCTTCATTCTTGGCAAAGTCAGGAGGGGGATCAGTAAAACCGCTGTCTTGGACTTCCAGAGGGCTGACTTTGGGCTGGTAGAAGACCGGCCTTGCTGAACAGAGTTGTGGCTTGAGTTTAGGAGAAAAAAGAGGGTTTATAATCTTTGGAAAAGAGGGCGGGCCACTCAGGAGGACTGTAAGGATGTTGCGAGTCAGTGCAGGGACAAAATTAGAAAGGCCAAAGCTCATCTGGAGCTCAATCTGGCTACTGCCGTCAAAGACAACAAAAAATGTTTTTATATATACATTAACATAAAAAGGAGGACTAAGGAGAATCTCCATCCTTTACTGGATGCGGGGGGAAACAGTGATGAGAGATGAGGAGAAGGCTGAGATGCTTAATGCCTTCTTTGCCTCAGTCTTTAGTGGCAAGACCAGTTGTTCTCTGGATACCCAGTACCCTGAGCTGGTGGAAGGGGATGGGGAGCAGAATGTGGCCCTCATAATCCACAAGGAAATGGTTGGCGACCTGCTATGGCACTTGGATGTACACAAGTTGATGGGGCCTGATGGGATCCAACTGAGAGTAGTGAGAGAACTGGTGGAGAAGCTGGCCAAGCTGCTTATCATCATTTATCGGCAGTCCTGGCTATCAGGGGAGGCCCTAGTCAACTGGTGGCTAGCAAATGTGATGCCCATCTACAAGAAGGGCTGGAGGGTAGACCTGAGGAACTATAAGCCTGTCAGTTTGACCTCAGTACCAAGGAAGCTCATGGAGCAGATTATCTTGAGTGTCATCGTGCGGCACTTGTAGGGCGACCAGTCAGCATGGGTTTATGAAAGGCAGGTCCTGCTTTATGAACCTGATCTTCTATGATAAAGTGACGCGCTGGGTGGATGAGGCAAAGACTGTGGATGTAGTCTACCTTGACTTCAGTAAGGCCTTTGACACCATTCCCCACAACATTCTCCTCAAGAAACTGTCTGCTCGTGGCTTGGACTGGCGTACGCTTTGTTGGGTTAGAAACTGGCTGGATAGCCGGGCCCAAAGAGTTACGGTGAATGGAGTCAAATCCAGCTGGAGGCCAGTCACTAGTGGTGTCCCCCAGGGCTGGGGGCCAGTCCTCTTTAATATCTTTATCGATGGTTTGGATGAGGGGATTGAGTGTACCCTCAGTAAGTTTTCAGATGACACCAAGTTAGGTGCATGTGTTGATCTGCTTGAGGGTAGGAAGGCTCTGCAGGAGGATCTGGAAAGGCTGGACAAATGGGCTGAGGCCAACTGTATGAAGTTCAACAAGGCCAAGTGCTGGGTCCTGCACTTGGGGCACAACAACCCCAAGCAGCACTACAGGCTGGGAGATGAGGAAGGCTGCCTGGCAGAGAAGGACCTGGGAGTATTGATTGATAGTCAGCTGAATATGAGCCAGCAGTGTGCTCAGGTGGCCAAGAAGGCCAACGGCATCCTGGCTTGTATAAGCAGTGTGGCCAGCAGGTCTAGGGAAGTGATTGTCCCCCTGTACTCAGCTCTGGTGAGGCCGTACTTTGAGTACTGTGTTCAGTTTTGGCCCTTCACTACAAGAAGAACATCGAGGTGCTTGAGCGAGTCTGGAGAAAGGTGATGAAGCTGATGAGGGGTCTGGAGAACAAGTCTTATGAGGAGTGGCTGAGGAAGCTGAGATTGTTCAGCCTGGAGAAAAGGAGGCTCAGGGACGACTTCATTTCTCTTTATAAGTACCTCAAAGGAGGCTGTAGTGAGGTGGGGATTGGTCTATTCTCCCATGTGCGTGGTGACAGGACGAGGGGGAATGGGCTAAAGTTGCACCAGGGGAGGTTTAGGTTGGATATTAGGAAAAACTTCTTTACTGAAAGGGTTTTCAGGCATCAGAATGGGCTGCCCTTGGAAGTGGTGGAGTCACCATCCCTGGAGGTCTTCAGAAGATGTTTAGATATAGAGCTTAGTGATATAGTTTAGTGGAGTACTGGTTAGTGTTAGGTCAGAGGTTGGACTTGATGATCTTGAGGTCTCTTCCAACCTAGACAATTCTGTGATTCTGTAGTGCTAACGTATATAATGAAAAGAGCAGACCAAAAGCCTTTTCTGTATATGTAAAACAGTATTTTATTGCTATTTTAAACAAATTCAGTATAAATGTATAAATTTATTATAAATAGCTTGAAATGCTGAACTTTTTTTTCTTTTTATCTTTTTTTTATCTTTCCATCTCCATCTCTGTTGAATTAGAGAAAAAAGAAAGGGAGGGATGGGATATGCTTTGGAGAGAAACAAAACTAGACTTCCAGTAATGCAAAATATTCTTAATGATAGAACATAAACCTAGTATGTATGTATGGTCTGAAAAGTGATTTTTTTCTCCTGTAACATTGATAAAGCAGAAGAAAGAAGAATCCATTGAAGAAGGAGGAAGTGGAGAAGTACTTGTATTTGAAATTAGAAGATTTTTGTAAATGCCCAAATAGAAGATGGAAACTATAGAGGAATATCACAAATCCTCACTGTTTTTTTCTTTAATAGACTTTAGTGCTATAAAAATCCACAGATTTGTTAATGAGTGCTTCTTTCTTAAGAAGGCTAGATGTAAGTGGTATACGTAGATTACCAAAAAGACACATCCACCAAAAGATACATCTTGTGGCAAGATGGCCTCAAAATTAACTAAAAATATAGGATCACCCTTGGGACAGGCAAAATTACTGTGGTGAAATGGAAGACTACCAAATTATTGAATTATTTGCAATAAGGAGAAGGGAAGAACAGTTGGCCTGGAAGCCAGTTTTGTTTGTTTGTTTGTTTTTACTATTCATCCTTACCAGTCTGAACTAGATCCTGACTGTAACAGGATAGTCAAAAAATGCTGATTGTGTCAGAGGTTGAGGTGTCTGGCCAATTCTCCCAAATCTATTACCAGGAATAAAATTTACAGATGGCTGCGGAAAGTATCAGAAAACTTCTCAGTAGACTGCTCAGTACCTGAATATAACATTTTTGTTACAAGTTATTTTGAATACTGGGTAAAATTAATACAGGTTAAAACTGCATTAACATTTGAACTCTTGGACTTAAGAGTCTTAATGAAATGAAGCAAAAGTAATATAGGCTACACTGGAAACAAATGAGCAGTCAGTGTCAATCTCTACCCAACAGTTCGATTACTTCCATGTCATAGCAGATTATTATACAAATGCACATTAAGGTTGTAATTAAATTTAGGCTTTCAAAATAAAACTGCACAATAGCTTCCAAGACTATTTCTGCTTTTAAAATACTTTAAGTAATAGTAAGAAAAGTAGTATTGCCATAAATTAGAAGAAATATATTTTTTGCCATTTCATTGTGTACATTATTTCTAGGCAAGCAAGAGCATCTTGCTTGCTTAGAAATACAATCAACATTGTTATCTTATAACATGAATTATTTCTATTACAGTAAAAAAGTTTGTACAATCAATTGAAGTCAGGGTCTATGTTTACACATTCCTCTAACTCTACTCATTACACTATAGAGACAGTACAGTTGGTAAGATGGTAAAAGCCTTGTTCAGTTTTTCTGAAACAAAGTTTTTCTGTTCAAAGTTTTTCAAGTTTTTCTAGTGGTGTTTCTATCTCTAGAATTCAACTTACATTTAGGAGTCTTGTCTATGAAAAAAAAAAAAAACAAAACAAACAACAACACCACAAACAAACAAGCAAAAAACCCTTTTGCATCTGAGTGTAAACTTGCAATGTTGATGCTAGCTTTATTCAAGGTATCTTGGTCTACCCTTCTTGTTTCCACTTTAACATCAGTAAGGAAACTGAATAAAGGTTTTATTTATTTATTTATTTATTTATTTCCCTTTCTCTCTGTGTTAGCATATTTACAGAAGCATTGTGTTAGTTTAAATTATGTTTGGATAACTTTTGGCTATATAATTTAAATTTCATCCAAGTCAAGTAAAATATACAACCCCCTCACCACTCAACCACTCAGAAATCAACCTCTCTGGCTTTTTATAACAATACTCTTGGGGAATTATTTATTTATTTATTTATTTTTAATGAACAATGCATATGTTAAAAGCAGCAGCTATGAACAACACAACTCAGTGATTCTGTCCCTTTTAAGTAACATATATTCCTATGTTCTTTAAAGAACATATGCATATGCTGTTGAAGCCAATCATTCATTTTACTCAGTGCTTGTCCTGAAAATAGATGGACTTAAACTTTTGCTGAAATCTTTTCCTGCATTGAGTTTCAGAAGATTCTTTCAATTCAGATTTTAGTACAAGAAGTGACTTTAAAAGAAAGGGCAACATATTCAGCATTTTTAGGTGACATCTGAGCAATACTTCATAATAATAAAGTAAAAGAAAAAGCAAAAGATGTCTCCCACTCCAACCAAAAACCTGAGGAGCTAAACTGCCAATACAGCATGATTTTAGCCACAGATAGAATTGTATTATCAGCTCTCAGCAGGGACTCAGGCAGCAGACGGGATTGTATTATTCTACCATTCCCCTATCCATCTGCTAAAGAAGTTCGATTTGGAGTCACTCTTCTTATTTATTTGTTTGTTTGTTTTAAGAATAATTTTTGAATACAAGAAGTAGGACTTTGTATATGTCCACCTTGCTATTGTTTAAGAAAAAGTTTCCTTTCTTTGTTTTCATTCATCTTCATTGCCTATATTTCTTTTATAACTGAGTTTTTGCCAATACTAAAGACCCATTCGAACATCTGTAACTGTAGAATCTTCTGTTTCCCTCTTTTTTTTTTTTTTTTTAACGTCTTCCATATTGCATGAGATTTTCAATAGTGTTTTGATTCTTTAGTTACTGTCCTCTTTCTAGGAAATTCATTTGAACCTATATTGTACCTAGAAGAAGGGAAAAGGAAGGAACTCAGTTATTAACTAAGACACACATTCCCCCCATCCCCCTTCCCAGTAAACTGTTCTGTTCTCTAAGTGGTACTTGTGTTATTTTCTATTTTGTAAGCTTCTCTGTCTTGTACAAAGCATAAAACCCAGAAGATGTGTGTAGGGTACATTCATTTATATTCGTGAATACCACTTTAGTGCTGCTTAACTCTCCCAAATGAAATAAACTGCAGCAACGAAAGGGCATATCTGAACCTACATATTCCCCAGCATAACTGAACGTTTGTTAGAGTTTTTTGCTGTCATGTATATATTGGTAAGAAACTGCTGCTCATCATGCTTCTGAGGAATATTGGTATGTAAGCTTGGCTTTACTCGTGCAGTTTGGATTTTTGTGTGTGTGTGCGTGTGTGTGTGCGTGAGTGTGTGGAATTAAAGGTGATGAAAAGGGTATCTGTGTAAGACAGTAGGAGGTATTGACAAAGACAAATGCAATTTAGAAAAAGGCTCTGGAATTTTATCCCATTGATATTCTTACCATCTCTTACAAAAAGAAGTAGAGTCCAAAGGAAATTGGCAGAGCTAATCTCACCTAGGGAAATCATGAAAACCTAGCCTTACAAAGCTAAATTTTTAAAAAAGGTGTATTATTAATTCATTCAGGTTTTACCAACTACTGCAGTGATACAATATAGATGCAATATATGAACATGCATTTTTTAATGCTTTTTTGAAAGTTCTGCATATGCAGGTTTGGAAGACCTTGGGATTTAGTGTGTAAGTGAATGATTTAGGAATAATCTTTGAAGTTGTCTAGACCATGCTTTTGTGTGGCTTAGGTTTCAAAGAAAGGCTTTTTTTTTTTTTGGTTCTTGAACCAAAGCATTGAATATTTAAAGGCAGATTGCCTGGTGAGTAACACTTTTGTATTGGAACACTTTAGAGTTTGTGACATAAAACTGAGGTAATCAGGGTAAGCAGTTTCTGAGCTTACAACTGCTATATCCTGCCTCAGAGTAAAAACTGCAGGTGTTGACGTGCTTCCACACCCCTCCCCTCAAAAAAAAAAAGCACCAAACCAAACCAACCAACCAACCAAACAAACAAAAAACAAACAAACAAACAAACACAACAACAAAAAACACCACATGAAGACATGAAATCATTCTGGTTACACTAGCATTAACATTATTTGATCAAAGATGTCATGAAGCTAATCCCCACCATCTGCAAATTTTACTCACCTGAATCTTTTGAAAGTGTTTTAAAATGCACATACTCAAGTGGCTTTATCAGAAATTAGTTAGTCCTTAGTGCAGCATCAGTAGGTTTGCATGTTTAGGATCACTTCAAAATGAGACTTTAAAAAAGGAAACAGGATGAAACTTATATGTTAATAGTTTAGGGGCCCAGAATCATTTTAAGGAGTGACAAGGTGGGAATTCTCCATCTACTTCACGTGAGATTGTGCCAATTATTCAAATCTATTTTCTGATGACTACTTTCATCCTTTAACTGCTCTAAAATTAACTACATAATGTCAAAAATAAAGCAGCCAAAACAGAAACAAAGAACTCAGTTCATTTCATAGACTCTCAGTACTGAAGTACTGAGGGGCAAGTAGACAATGTCAGCACAGCAGACTTCAAGGTACAGATTGAAATTGGGAAGCCCCATGGAAGCTGAGGTGCCTCGAAGATGCTATGTCTGGATACAGACTTATCTCCATTAGTATTTTTATGCTAGTACTTCCAGCTAATAAATGAAGGGACATGACAGGTGTTGAAGATGTTGACCAGCATTGCCTCTCATCCATCTATAATTGCATCTTAGTCTTGGTACACACAGTACACTTACTTCATATTAAAAGACGGTGACTGATGTTTTCAGGGTTGAGTTTTTTCCTTATCCTACTTCAAATCAAGAAATAAAAAGCTCAACTTTCCTTTGCTAGGAAAAAAAAATAAAATAAAGCACAAACCCACACACTTGATTCTTTAGTATCTAACTTGCTAATAAAGTTAGTTTTGTCTGTGAATGTAAATACATGTATTTACTCTATCATGAGTTTTCTTTCAAGTGATGAAGCGATGTTTTCCAATGTAAAATTGTCTGAAGGAGATATTGTTAGAGTAAGTAGAAAAAATACAGTTGTAAAATGAAATTGCCTTTCACCTGAGAACCAAAGAGAGACCATGTAAATAACACAAGCCTAATGTAGATTGCTTTTCTTCCTTTGATGTATATATGGTCCACAAAATGTGTATGATTTCAGTAGCCAACTACAGATTGTTTATCAAATGTAGCCAGGTTAAGCACCTGGGATATCTAGGATTATATCTCTTCACAATTGAAATTGTCTATCCATTCTGTGACATCAGGACCAGGAACCTCAATTATTCTTTGATCTTTCCCACAAGCAAGATAATAATTGGAAGTTGACAAAATTCATGCTCAGGTTGGGGGGGATATTGATTTCTGTTTGTCTTGCATCTTAGCACCTAGAATGTGACAACCATGTATACTAAAACATGAAATTTACTGTCTTCATAAAAGTTTTACTAAATCATCCACTAAAGGAAGGAGTTATTGGCAGCTTTTTCATTACTAAACATAGGGCAAAGCACCTGATTATCTTTATATTTAGAATTTCTGTGGTGACTTGAACATACATCAATAAATACTAAGTCACTTAAGCATTCTGAGTAAAATCCTTGTTGTTCTTACATCACTGCAAAATTTATTTTTTACTTGTTTAATGGCAAAAAATACTATAAATTTATATAGCATATATATATGCTGTAAAGATGTTAATCTTTACATATAAATATATTTCTACCTGTTCATAATAAAAACAATGCCAGTTTGTCTGACAGTGATGTAGTAATAATGAGCAAGTTTATTTTGAAATAGTTGCCTGAGAGTCCTGATGAAAAGTGCAGGAATAGCACTCACCCTCCTGTGTTTGAAAGAGCTGAATATTGTTTTCCCCACTTAGCTGTGATTGAGTCAAACTGAAAAGGAATTTGCAAGATGATAAACACTTTGATTTCAAGTTATCAACATTTTCATTATTCGTTTGAAAGATTAAAGTGGTAAATTTTCCTCCACAGTCTGTTTTTATAGCTTTGGTATTATAACTGGTTTCACAAGTAATCCTACCACTTGGACTCTGAAATTTTTCTGAACATTTAGAATCAGTGTGTGTAAAACAGTTGTTAAGGAAACAAGAACATGGTATATTTTAGTGAGGAGATCCGAAAGCTTTCAACAATAACTGCATGTTACATACGTTATTATTGAAGCAAGAGGTGCCAGAGCAGCTCAGGAATGCACATAGTATCATGTACTGGGACATTCATTTTTCATCTTTTACAATGTTATTGGGATCTTTCAGTTTAACTTAATGCATGATGTGTCTTGAAACATGCTTGTTCATGAGAACATGTATTAAAAACAAGAACAGTTGGAAGCAGTTGGAGGGAATGCATCATAAGCATAACAGGTTATCTTCCCTATTACATTTAAATGAATATTTTGTTGCTTTCATAAGCAATGACAATTTTAATTACTGGGTAGAAACTTTTTAGTCTAGTTGTTCTAGCAGTTGCAGTTACAGGTATTGTTGATCAGAACCTTCATTACGCTCATAAAATATGCTTTTCTTTTCCCCATACAGTGAAATCAGGAAATTTATGGAATGATTACTTGAAACTTTCCATTAAAGTTATTGAATTGTATATAAATATAAAAGTTACATGGAAGCCAACCTTATATGAATTGTATACCCAGAGCTCTGGAATATGAAATGGAGGGGTTACATTTCATTTTTGAATAAAATTTGTTTAGAGACAGTGTATTGCCCATGAGGATGGAATGCAGGATGCTAGGGTTCTGCATACTAAACAATAATGGATATCACAGAAAGTAAAACAATTAAAATTCTGATTAACTTTTTTTAGTCCAGAAAAAAATGTGTAAAATGACCAAAACTCTTTTATTCCAATATTCCTGTTCCCTGCATCCCTTCAAGAGAAAGTTAAGTTAATTGCAATTAGTAGTGCATTTTCTTTGCCCACAGAGTTTTCTAGGATAGCAGAGGGTAAGGAGTCTGGAGATTAAGCTGTGTCTATAACGAAAATGGTGTGTGTATTGCTACTGGAGGTCTATTAGGTCTATTGCTTAGGTCTATTGCTACCTACCTCTCCACATGTACTGTTTAGGTGTATATTATTTGAGCTATGATGGCAAAGAGAAAAATAACACCAAGTTTGTTGAGAACTATGTCTTGTTTATTTTTCAGCAAGTTTTGAATTATGATGACTTCACTAAATATTCTATCTACCTTGGCCAACAGCCAACGGTTTCTGCCTGTGGAAAGACTGTAAGAAAAAGGCAACTATGAAATTCTTTTTTTCACTTTTGCCAGTAACCAAAGTGCACTTTCTCCCTCCTTTGCTCTAAGACACAATGTCTCTATTGTTTTTTCTTGCTCTATTACTCAGTAAACATTGCAATATTTTTTAAAAAGTGTAACTACAGTTCCTAGAAGATAGTGTCCACTTGTGGAGGACATGTTCTTTGGTATATTAGGCTTTCAGATCTGTACCTGGGCACACTTCAGAGTCTTTCAGCAGTGTTGCTTATAATTTTATAATATGAAACTACTCCATTTGGTCTTTACTTATAGCTATGGAAATAACTTCCATCATTTGCCCATGGTGAGTTGAGGGGAACCTCCTTGTTTTCTTGATTTTTATTGGGATTAAATATTTAAAATAATGTGTAGTGCCCTTAAGGACTGCTTGAGTGAATGAGTGAGTTGAGTGAGTGAGTGTGTGTTTCTCTTTGCAATTTCAAGAAAACAGATACCATTTTTCAACTGAACACTGTTCTGTTACATTCCCCAGGAGTCTGCCTAATTCAGATCACAGTATTGTTGAAAATGTAATCTGTGGTAGCAGTACTGCCACTTCAGCTTAGTAGGTAGCTCTCCAGACTTTAAAGACTAACCTGACTTGTTGCTCTGTGACCTGTGTAACTGGACCTGTGCCAGTCCAGGAAGGGCCCTTACAAGATTCAGTGCCTCAGTCCTTGCCAGAAAGAATTATTTTTCATTTTGCTCTGCCACCATACATATTTAATACATATTTTTGCACTTCATAACAGTCCTTGTACCACCTAAATATTATAATAAATACATTCCGCATTGGGAATATTCACAACATATACTCCCTTCTTCCCATTACAATCCACTGTCACATCTAGTGCATGCAACCACATGAGAGACAAGTGGTGAATAAAATTGGATAAAATTATACTTTTGTTACACTTCTCAGTTGTTTCACTTTTCTTCACTTTTCTGTACTTTGAAATTATGGGTTGCTCTCCAATATGGTGATTTACTATGGTTTCATAGTGTTTATGTGATACATCTGAATTGTTGACTAAACTTAAGCATTGTCGTGGTTTAACCTTATTAATTTCTATTATTAATTTCTACCTTAACTGTGTTTTGAACTTTTTGAACTTCAAACACTCATTATCTCTCTCTCTCTCTCTCTCTCTCTCTCTCTATTTTTTTTAATATGGTAAATAACACACCTCCTGTGTGAGCTTATGTCTTGCTTTGTTTCTTCTTCTATCCAGACTTGAAATAGTGTACAGATAGGGGGAAAAATGTTTTCTCTGTGTTGTTTTATGCGTATTTATTGTGGAAGACAAGATTGGAAGGGCTTGATTTGCCTTTGCCTTTGCAAGGTGCCAAGCTTTCTTGGCAGTCCTTATAAGAAACATTTCAAGACATTTATTTTCCAGTGCATTCTCCCTTTTCCCACTGTTTTGCACTCTGAGACTTGCAGCTGTATCTCCTGTCTTGTGTCAGCTGCTGGCAGGGTTAATGCACACTCCCTCCATGTAGCTCCTGATGGACATGATTCTTCTCCTTTTTGGTTAATGGCTTCAGTTCTTTCTTTCAGCAGTGGCACAGTCACCCCCCAGGCCGTGAGAAATGTGTGGCTGATGCATAATCATGTGCATGACACACTTTTTCAGAGCTCTTGTGCTTCAGAGCATGACTGTCTTTT
>NC_088980.1:48657039-48659539 GCF_963932015.1 Anas acuta | reverse complement strand
ATTTTGCCCAGGGATTTCCTCATGCTGAAATTAATAGGTCTTGAAGGAGTTTTTTGACCCTAATTTATCTATCTGTTATTTAACCAAAATAAACTTTCATTAATAGAATCTTCTGGCAGTAAGTTCTACAGCTGATGATAGAGGGTTTTAAAAGAGCAACTTGTTTTGTTCTGTCTGCTATCTGATAATTTTGTCCTACTTATAATACAGATCTCAAGTTATGCAAGATAAAGTTTTGTACTGTGGAAAGGATGCAAAGTGCTTTAAGCAAAAATTGCATTTATTGGGAAAAAAAAAAAGTTCATTGTTGTTGTTTTCCTTTAGATGCAACATTTTAATTCCAAGCTATGCTAATCAGTAATACACCATCAGCAACCATACTATCTAATCCAGCACAATCTCTGTTTAAAGTAGTCTAAGATACTGTGATATCAACAGAAGAACTGGAACAAGAAAAATTATTCTTGAAATGGCTGTGATGATTTAAATGTAGCACAAATGTTAACTAGTTCTTATATGATCTACGTAAGGGACATACCATCCTTCTTTTCAAAATACCAAAAACTTCAGAGAGAAGAAAAATGATCTGTTGAGGAAATCAGCTGAGGCAACAGCAGAAGAAGGGGAAAGACTGGAATGTCTTCCTTCCACCTTACAACCACAAAGGTTGTGCTGCCATAAACAAGGGCTGGCTGAGCTGACCTGGACAAGCTCAAACTGGAAACCTCAGAGCCAGAGGCACTGCAACAAGTGATGTTAATTTAGCTAACATGCTGGGCTTATCAGCTTGGCCAGAGTGCACACTTCAGTTTATGATGTCTCAGGAACTGCCCCAACAGTCTTGGGACTGGTGCCCTAGCAGTGCACTTCCCTGCACTGTGTTAGCAAATGAGCCCTCTTGAAAATGGAAGATAGAGCTTTTTACATCTTGTACCAATAGCAGTGCAGAGATGGCCTTGGACATTGCTCTTTCTTTGTTATTGATGATTTAGGAACATAGGGATTGCCCTACTGAAACAGCCTAGTATGTTAGTGAATTAATTGTGCTGACTCCCAAGTGTATATGAACTATTTTAGGGAACAATATGAGAAAGGCCACTATTTTTTTTTTTTTTAATCAAATTATAAATATCAATTTATAGTATTTGGATTTGATATCTCATGGTTGAGATATCTGTATTTTGCTTTTCTTTCATATGTGTTTACGTGAGCCTGCAACTGAAAAATGATTTGAAAAAAAACAGGGAAACAAAAATATTGAGATAAATATTAACTGTATAAATTATCTGTAAAGTAATGCTGAAATGAAATGTTTGTTTTTAAGTAACTTTGTAGCGAGAGTTGGAATGCAGCTACAATAAAAAATTTATCAGAGCCCTTTTTATTGTCACCAAAATGAGTGAGGTGAGCCAAATGATATTTGATTATTTTTTTCATTGAGTACCTCTTATATGCAACCATTTTCTATGTCTAATCTTTTTATCTATGAAAATTAATTCTATTAAAATATTTTATGAGACTTCAGTTTCAACCCAACTACATAAACTTCAGAGACATGTTTCCAAATTTCTGAAGTCTGCCTATTAGAATGAAGCAGAACTGTATCTTCTCCATCTTGTTCTGTGTTGCTTGGGAAGTGCATGGGGCTTTCTAAAAACTGCTGTTGTGGCTTGTTAGACTTTTGTCTAACTTGGAGGGATTTCTATTTTTTATTCAGCTTTCCCTCTGGACTTGCTTACTTTGGGTCATCAGTTACAGTAACTCTTGGCATTATTGGTCTTATCTGAGCACAAGGTGCAGTGACCATTAAGGTGTGATTGGGAAGTTGGTGTGAATTAGTTAAAAGAGAATAAATTGCAGAAGTAACATTTATCCACAGACTTATACTTCACCTTGTAATTCTATCAATATATTGTATGGAATAAATACAGTTGCAGGAGGCCATCCTGTTGCTATGACTGGACTTCTTTTTCTACTCTTGTTTCCTGTGTGCTTACACAGATTCTAAGACATCCCAGGGATAATTCAGGCAAACAGAAGAGAAAGAAAATCTTGTGTTTCTGAGCTTCTAATTCTAAAAATAACCCTTCCTATAACTCACTTCCTATATACAGTCTATTTGTTATACAGAATCCTACCTTAAAAGGAAAAAAGTGTGACATTCATTAGAAGTTACAGTTGGAGTGCTTATATTATGACCAATCATCCAAGAGTTAGTAATCACAACTTGGAAAATACATAATATTTTGGGTTTAAAAGTTCGTTTTATGAGATTATTCTTCATTTTTGAGTTTAAATAAACCTGCAATCTGTTCACATACTAGCCCTTAAGTTAAAACTTGCCCTTTATGTCTAAACTCTTTAGACATTGTAATTCTTTGATAATTGAGCTGATGAACAATTAAAGCAATGAGGTCTTGATATACAAAACAAGGGTAAGGGGGCTGCACATAGGGGATACATATGAGACAGTGGATAGGATGTGAAATATTATTAGCCC